>NW_008680746.1:54798-78412 GCF_000695815.1 Acanthisitta chloris
GAAAAACCACTATACACTCTAGCAAGAACTACTCATCCCAGGTCTGATGTATTGGTCTATTCAAGCAAGTGGAAGAACAGCTTAACCAAGGTACTTAAGCTATGTTTGATGTATACTGATCATTTACAGAGAATTTGCTTTGGAAATCATATTTTTTCATATTTTAGAGAATGTGATATGCCTGACACATAGTATATGTGCTCATTTATTTTAGTTACACTGGATCAAACTGATAAAAAGATCTTAAGCAATTTGATTAAGAAACCAGTTCATAAGGATTTATTGCTTTCCATGGAAATTAGTTCCTGAGTTTAAATCTGTCTATGGAGTGGTTATTGTGGCAGGAATATGTCTGGCAGGTTTTTTGTCATGCGAAGGGTAGGACAAAAATAACTCCGATAGAAAAAATTTTTAAACACTTTTAACTTAAAGCAGATTAATTTTAGATCATAATTGCGTATTTTGCCTTAAAAGTCAGCTGGTATTTTCTGTTACAAAAGGGTGCTCAGCTTGAAAAGGTGTCCGTGGGATACACCATGAAAACAGTTTTCACCATCACAGATCATCTAACTGTGAGAGGAACAGTATACCATTTCCCTTTCTCCCACCTAGGTTAATCGGTGGTGTGAAATAATGACAAAAATAGCAACATTTAAAACAAAATTGCCACTGTCATAAAACCACTGACAGTTTCCTGGATTGATGTGGCTCCAAAGATGATGTTAAATCTTGCACCGAGGAATATCATCCCAGCAAAGTTTGTGACCCACATAAAACACTACATCATTCCAGAGTCCGATGTGGCAGAGCAAAGCAGTCACTTGTGATTTCCTTAACTGTCTTGAGGATCAGGTGTGATCAGGATTTCACTTTGCTGGATAGTTTTATTATGGACAGTTCAAAAGCTGTACTGGTTTGGACTGGATTTGGTGTTTCTTAGTGACTGAAACACTTCTGCAAATGGGTAAAGGTGGCTCTGTGTCCTATAGTATGGCAGCAGGTGTCTGTGTCTCTTTAATGGATGCATTACTAGATTTTATTGTCCCTTCTAGTGAAGTCATAAAGCTTTCTAAAGCGTGCAGCACAGTTTCGTGCTTTTCTTTCCTCTTTGCTGTGTATGTCATGTCTTTGGTGCCGAACTCCTCTTTGGAGCTGGGAAAAATGCTGTATTAGCCACAGAACTCCCTTTCTCCGTAATCCTTCAGGACATGGAAGTGGTTTCATGGTGGGGTAAAAGCAGTCATGACTTGTCCTACTCCTGCAGTCTGCCATCAGCAAAACTTCCAGATATTGGGCTGGAACTCGGGGTCCACACGGCTAGCAGTCACTCTAGAGAAGGCATGCCATAGCCTTGGGAAAAGACCTGTATCTCTGTGGATGCTGAGTGACAGAGACTGGTGGTGCCAGAGGTCACCCTGGGATATTTCTGTGTTTGCTAAATGTTTTGCTAAGATACCAAATCATTAGTGGAGAAAAGAGCAATAGGATGAGAAACTGTTTGAGAAGAAGAAATAGTTTTCAGAATCTCAAGGCAAGTCAAGACTATATGCTGAAACCCCGAAGACCAAAAGAGCAGTAGAGTTAAACTTGGTCCTCCTAAAATCAGTGGGAGACTTTGCTAACATTTGTATTGGAGTTCAAAACTTTATCCATGATATTTCATGCAGAAAATACATACAGGCTGCTGGCTTTGTGTTAGGACTGTAATTGTACTGAATTGTTAGTTCCATATTAGCATGATGCCTTGGTTTAAACTCTTACTACCTTTTTCAGCCTGCTTCTTCATACATTTTATGGGATGTTGTACTTAAATAGTACTAAATTGAAAAAAAAAATGCAAGAGGAATCAAAGGTTTAGCTTTTTTCATTGTATGTTGAGCAAGTCCTCGTAAGGCAAGTCTCACCACATCAGTTTTGCCATTGACTCATTTTGTTTTATTTTAAAAGAACAGTCTATCAGAAGAAATTCTCTGATAGCAAAGCTACTGCGTGCCTCTTGAAGAACAGATTTTGTCTACAAACAAATTCTGTTTAGAATATAAATAATGGATAATAATATTTAGGGAAAATATTTTGACAGCACCCTTTTAAACACTCCAGAAGTGCTTAAATGCTGTAATAGGCAGCTGTCAGGTACATTTACAGTGCTTCTGCCACAAAAGAACCTCAGTTACTAATCTTTCTTCAGTCTTTCTTGCTGACATTTTGAATGAAGTGCATGAGCATGGTGAAAATGAAGAGTTCTTAAGCTCTGCTTGCGGCTGATTTACAGGCTTTGCTCAGAGCCATTATGAAGGAAGAAAGTGCAGCAAGAAAGCACCAATTAAGTTTAATTGGCACATCAGATTGTATGAGCAAGGTATAGGATGGCAGAAATTAAAAATTTCAGAGACCTGATGGGTACTATGACCTAACACCTCTGGAGTTTGTCTGCTTTGCTTTCTAATGGCTCAGGCAGCAGGATTTCAGCTGCTTTCCAGAATGCTGCTGCTGCTGTTGCCACTGTTACAAGTTAGACCTGGTAATGGAATAGCTGATGCCAACTTGGAAACTTCCTCACAGAAGCCATGTTAAAAAAAAGCAAAAACTGAAATTCCTCATTCAGTTCAGGCCCATTAATTCTGCTGTTGGGTTTTTTTTATGTAAGACTAAGGATGGAAAACACTGAAGGTCCTTTTGGAAATTAATATTCTGTTTTTTAAAAAAAAGGCACCAACAAAGCCAACAAATAATTCTGAAATAATGTGATTGATTTCCTGCTTACAAGCATGGTGGATTCCTGAATTCCTTTGGAGACCACAGTTTAGATAGCAGGTCTCTGGGTGTTGTGTTTCTCAAGTGGTTTGCACATTTTGACCCTGACGTGGCAGAGAGCTTTAAGTGCTGCTATAATCTGATTTATAAATAATAATAAAAATCAGCACTGTTATGCCTCACCTTCTCTCTCACAGTTGTAGACCTTTCCAGACTGATTTGGCATATTGTGCTCATGGGGCTTTAACTGCTGGTCTTCTCACTGAGATAAAGCAACTTGCTGAACTCTTCCTGGGTTTGCCCACAGAACTAAGTTATGTTTACAGAGATCTCATGCTACTGCATAACTACTACTAATCATTGTCACAAAAAAGGCAATTCTTTCAACAATAGGTACCATGGGAAATGAAGAGACGTGAACAAAATGCAAACAATAACGAACCCTGGGACTTTGTTTGCTCTTCACAATTCACTGCTCAGAGTTACCACGTTCCAGTGATTCAGAAAACAAACCACAAAATGTTATTGTGAAAGAAGCTCCTGGAATGAATGTAGCATGTTAAAATGTAACAGGAGGTTTTACCTGCATGGAAAGGGCTTATTTTATCTCCCTGGTCTTTTTATGTTATTGTTCCACTTAGTATTATTTTTTGCTGGTTTTCCTCACCTGAAGTCATTGGTCTTGTGTCAGGACTCCTTACTCAAGCCCCTGCCATTGATCTTGGCTCTCCTCCCTAAAGCGAATCAGTAATGTGTACAATATTCCAGGGTGATGATTTTTGGGCAAGAATAGGTTGAAGAATGGAAAGTTTCTCCGAACTGGAAAGCTTTCCTTTCTTGGATGATGTGCACCACAATCCAGCTCACCACTGGAAAGTAGTTAAATGCACAAGATTTTTATGTGTAAACCAGTAAAATTTTAAAGATATTAAAAACATTTTCCCCAAGTGGCTGTGTGCCAGTGGGAAAAATATTTGATGAATATTCTAATCTGAAATGTATAACTTTGATGATTCAGACTGTGAGCATGTTTTTTTTCCAAAGGATGTTGTAAAGTACCAGAAGTATCTATTGAACTCTGGTCTCTGGGCAGCCCTAAGAGTGATTTCTTTCCAGTTTTGTACCAGTAATTGAAGACAGTGGAGTTAAATTGGAGCAAAATAAGTAAAGTAGAAATGAATCATGGTTGTTGTCTCTATGGGAGAAGAGAGACAACACTGTTAGAAACGGAAGGCATAAGTAATCATAGAGAGGAACATTTTACAGAGCTGCTGTTTTTCTGCCATTTCCACCAGTATGTGTGGGGTTTGGGGCAATTTTAGGTGAGGTATGTGAAAGGATTTTCACACAAGGAACTGGCTGCTCTTTAAACTGTATGGAGGGCACAAGTTGTCTTCATCATCAACTTGGAATTTTTCATAAAAAGCTAAACAGACTGCTTTTTTATTGTCAGTGAGCATTGCTGTAGCTTTCTGGACAGAAACTCAGTGTTTCTGTTAGAGCATCTTTGGTAGCAGTATTTTGTGTGTTTAAGACACTGAAGCAATTGCTAAAATAGAGTACAACCAATAAACTAAAGTACATCAGGTAAATAGTAATTTGAACACCTATGTTAGACTATCTTACGTCTGCATATAGACAAGTGTGTTTAAAAAAAATGAAGGGAGGAGAATCAGAGGTATTTGGCCTTGCACTCTGTATGTTTTGTGAATATACAGTTTATTAAAACACTGTTTCACTGTAGTTTGGATAACAACATGGGCCAAATACTTCTGGAATCTTTCTTTTTCCTTTCTCTTTTAATTCTTGGCAATTAATTCTGGAAAAAATTGCTTAGTGTTTAGTACTAAAAAAAAAGATTAAAGATAATGCTGCTGGGAATATTTATGTGGTGTTGGGTTTACTGTATGTGTTCTGCATTTTCCATCACTCTTTTCTTGTCAAATTACAAATGTCACCTTGATAATCTTTGTCTGCAATGGAAACAAAAGCAATTCATATGCCAAATACTGTATAGGTTCTACAACATGACTGAGTTGCAATAACTGGAGTAGGCTTCACTTCTGATATTTCTCATCCAGAACATCATCTCCTTTCACCTTGTATGAGTGCTGTTAAAACATGCAGGGTGAAATTTCTTTCTTCCTACACACAGGCAGAGTTGTCATGTGTGCTTTGGTAGAACTGCTCAGATATTTGAAAATGCAGCCCAAATCAATCCAGAGGGCTGTATGAAGGCGTACGGATTGGAGTAGTGTTTGTGCTGGTGCAGATTCCTGTGGCTTTGAATTGAATAGGAAGATGCTTTTCCTTGTCAGGTGGGAAGTAGAAGTAAAGGCTGTGGCTGAGGCTGCATGGAGGACAACGGGCAAGGACTGGGTGCCAGAATGATGTCACCCTTCAATATATGTAACGACAGCATAACTCATCAGTCATTTTAAGTCTACCAGTGAAGTCATTCCTCTTGCCAAGAATTTGCAAGCTTACAGCATTAAATTTTATAATGAGTGAAAAACATAAGGCCAGACTCTTTTTTTTTTCTCTCATCATTTTATTCGCTTATCAATATGAGCAAATGTGGTAAATGTGCCAGCTACGTGGGTAGAACAGTTTATAAATATAGCAGTAATAATCACTGGCTAATTGGATCATTCCTTCATTGTTGCCCATTTTATAAATATCCTAGACTTCAAAGGAGTAGATTTTAATTGGCAAATGTTGGGGGAACTCATCCTCCTTAAAACAAACAAAAGAAAGGTTCCTTAATTAATAATCAGGGAAAATGGAGAGATGTGATTTTGTTCTGTTAGACAAATGGTATGTTTTTTCTTGTAATTTGGTCTGGCAATAGAAATTAAGTGTGGAGACTTGCTTTGGAAGGGTTCAGGAACCCCCGGTAATAACCTCACCAAATTGGGAACAGTCATTTTCCATACCAAAACAGGTATATTTTAAAAAAAATATTAACATTCAGAAATGTTACACGTTAATAGTTTCCCTTGGTACACCTCTTCTTCCCACCCTTCTCCTCTTTGCTGTGCTGTGTGAGGGCAGCTCCTGGGTTGTGGTTTTGCAGCAAGGGGGTGCCATATCAAGGGTAGAGGAGCAACACTGTAGCCGTTCATGAAGCACTTGGGTTTGTACACATCTTTTCTCTGGAGAAGGCTGTGACCTGAAAAGCATCACCTTCACCTTCCCAGAAGAAGAAAGAGGCCTCTCCTACTGCAGATTCGAAGTGTTCCTTGTTTCTTACAGTGCCATAATCTCCATATAGATTTAGCAGTCCACAAATTGACAGTGCATAGTAGAGAAGTTTGTGAAAGATATTTTTGTTTCATGTATCTTAACAGTTTTGAGAATCAGTTATTAGAATTGTGGCTTTTATGATGCTTTTATTCATCATAACTTGAATGTTTGAATAGCATTTGAAAGACTAATTTTTATGATAAGCATATCTCATTTTCTTTCAGCGAGCATTAAATAGGAAAAAATTGACTGCAACTGAATTCAGCAATAAGGAAAACTCTGAATCAAGCACTGAGCACGATAAAGAAAACTCCTTTATCAAAACTGTACCAAGAAGAGTTAAAATATTTGATGGAGGGCAAGTATTGTACTTTGTGTACTAGATATCATTGGGAAGATATTTTTTCCTTGATTGTAGACTTTGCAGAGATGTTACTTCCTGACTGATTTATTTTAAACAACATTTCCCATATTGTTGTCTGTGGACATCGGTTTATGTTTCCAAGAAAAATGGAAAGTCATCAGTAGCATGGAGCCATGAGAGTTACGAGAAGAGACAATAAAATAAAGAACAGTAGACAGTACGATTCATTTTTTTTCCAAGGGATGAGCATTTATCAGCAGTAAAGGGAGCTAGATGCAGCCAGAGATGTAAATTCTTTTCCTATGTTTCTCTTACATGGCAGTGGAGTTGTATAACTGTAGCTGAAGAGGATATGGTCCAGGGGCTAAGCAGCAGCCTGCGGCACAGTCTGTCTGACAGTTTGCTGTGGCATACACAGGCTGGAGAACTCCTGATTTGAAAAGTGCCATGGAAATATTTGCTGAGAGAACCCTTGTTCCTGCACTGTAATACTTTAAATCTGCTGCCTGATATGAATAACAGTTGCTTTCACCACAGTGTTGTGCTATGTGTACAACATCTTATAAAACAGATACTTTTTTAATCAAAAAGTGCAGGTGACATCTAAGAATTTGGAGCACAAATGGTGCATATTTTATTATTCTCATGATTGGTGTTCGGGTCTAGGGCTTTCCATTTATTGGTTCCCAGTTCAAGTCTAGTCTAGGCCAGCAGTTAAGCCATTACCAGCTGCCCAAGTAAAACATTGCTATGTCTCTACTGAGATCACAAGGGCTAAGCACATCCTCTGGCATCCTTGAGTGGAAATATGAAGGGTGTCATTGAATCCAAATGACTTTTTCCATCCAGAAGCAGTCCCAGTAGGCTGAATCCAGAGGTCATTGATAGGGAATTTTAAAGACTTTCCCATTGTCTTAACTAATGTCGTTCCTTTTCTGCATCCAACACAGAGCCTCAAAGATGCTCTTTTAAAGTTTCCTTATGGTGCCCAAACCTGCTTCCAAGAACCCACACATCTAAAAAGTGTGTTCCTGTGTTGCAAAGAGGAAATTTGAAATCTTTAAATGCTTAGTATCAACAGTACCTTTATTAAAAAACATAAGCTGTTATTCCTAAGCAAGTCTATGATTACCTAATGAAAAAGATATATATGACTTTTACAAATAAATGCAGAAGTTTAGCAGAAAAAGAGCATGATTGGTTTTGTCGGTCATTCATTTTCATCTAATGTGTTATTTTTAAAACTCAATAGATTAGAGGTTCTAACTAGAATCATTTTCCCATTATAACTGATTGCCTTACTGTTATGGTATTGTTACTAGGTACAAGTCAAATGAAGACTATGTGTATGTTCGAGGGAGAGGGCGAGGAAAGTATATCTGTGAAGAATGTGGAATACGTTGCAAGAAACCCAGCATGCTGAAGAAGCATATTCGCACACATACAGATGTCCGTCCTTACCACTGCAATTACTGCAACTTTTCCTTCAAAACTAAAGGTAAAGGTACTTTACTGTGTACATTTTCCCCCATTTTTCTTTCTACTTTAGATTTCTTCTCACACTTGGCTGTTCATGAGTTAAACAGGTTGCCTCTCTGTGGAGTTTTATTGTCTAATGCTTCAAATATTTGTGTAACTTCTGATTGCCTGTTTTTTCTTTGTCTTCTGCATGTTTATTCAGATAATTACCTCTTCATATGAATGAACTGTGTGGCATGCCAGAGTGAGTGAGAAATTGGAGTGGAAGAGGGAAATCATGGGCGTATGATGAAAGTTAGGTGAAAACAAGTGAAGTGTGGTTAGCTGCTCATCCTAAATAGGGATAGGACACAGAATTTTAAGTCTCTAGCAGTGATCTTTTGGAGGTATGAGATTGACATATATTGTACTTGTATTGGCACTCAACTAAATTGCTCTAGGAAAGAAATTGACCTTTATTAAGTTAATATATTGAAATGATTTTTTTTACCCTTGAAGGACAAGGTTCACTTACCACTTGACCTTCTAAGACCCAGAGTTGGATCCCTACCTTTACACCAGATACTTAAATGCAACCTAGTTTAAGAAGGCAGTATATTAAACAGTGGTAGACCCAGTACTCAAGTGAAACACACAGGAGAAGTTCACAGCCAAAACAATTTCAGCAAAAAGAATTCTAAGCAGTAAAATTTTTCTTGGCTTTGAACATCCTTTAGCAATAATCCCCCCCAGCTGTAACCCTAGAAACATTTGTATTTTTAGTGGGTTCAAGACTACTCAGCAGTTGGGTGGAAAGCTTCCAAGAAATAACCCAGTGCTGCACAAAGTGGGATGGATAGGCTTTAGATGTGTCAAAACCCATCAGTGCATCCTGACAGACCGGGTCATCATACTGCCTTTACAATGAAATGCTGGAGTGCAAATCCAATAAATTCTGATTATGGTTTTTATAGAGTAGGGGTGCTGGCCAAGTCCAAGTAATTAAGTTCTGCCCATGTGAAGTTCTCCCTGGTTTCAGTTGTAGCAAATCCTTGTATTCACATCCTCTTCTGCAGTTGCTATGCCTGGCTGTTACCATTACTGCTGGCAGAGTCAGTCACACAGTTGGATGCTTGATGTTTGGTAAACCACCCTTCGTTCCAGGGCAGTGTGGCCAGGAACTTCGCGCAGTATGTAAAACTGGAAAATTTGCTATTTGTGAATCAGTATATTCATAACAATTATTTCAACATTTGGAGTGAGTTACTACCTTCATTTCAAAGCAGGAATAAAGTACTCAATAACCATAGAAGAGTCACCATTACACTGTAATTTCTCCTACTTAAATGCCTCAAAGAAACATTTTTTTGAGAGACAACAGGAAATTTAAGTATAAAATGAGTAGTTACTTCTAGGAACATGCATTACATAAATACCATCATTTACAGATCTCCAAGCTACTCTTAACCTTTTCTTGATGGTATTTGCCATATTTTCTTTTCCAAGGAGAAAGGGAAAGGAACCCATGGGGCCTCTCAGCTGCACATTCACTTTTGAGATTCAGATCAAATACGTTAATGCTCTGATTTTGAATAAAATTAATGTGTTTGCTGAAGTCGGCAGTGAAAATGTTTACACTAAAAATGGAATTCATCAAACACTAAAAGAGCTGCAAGATATGAACTTTAGTTTCATGTGATAGTTTTCTGTCAACATGACTTTGAAGACTTAATCAGCCTTTTTTATGTTTTGCTATAAACAAAGGAGGAATCTTTTACACCAGTGCAAAATACATCATCATCTAGGCTTTCCATCCTATTCTGTTTTACCTCAGTAACAAACTTCTTGAAATGTAACCAGAGAGCTAGTAGCATTCAGGATGATGAATCTGCCACAGCCCCTGACAGCTTGCATTGAGGGACAAGGTTCTAGCAAGTGTGAAATCAAATTATACAGGTCATTATAAATGTAGCTGAGGAGGAAATAAACGTCTTGAGTGTATATTTGTAGACAACTGTATAGATACAGAACAGTTAATTTTTTATTTTTTTTCTTAAGGAAATTTAACAAAACATATGAAGTCAAAGGCACATAGCAAGAAATGCATGGATTTGGGAGTCTCAGTAGGCTTAATAGATGACCAGGATGGAGAAGAAGAATTTGGTAAGAAATTTAAAGTCTTCCTTTACTGAATTATTGTGTTTATTTGCTCATTTCAGTTTCTTACCGTTTCTTTTCCAAAGCTCTTCAGCTCTTGTACAGGGAAAAGATACAGAGATAAAAATCTTAAGAGCTCGTCCAAGGGAGCAAGATATACCAGAAAAACTTTGTCCAAAAGAAATGACAAGCATATGCTAAGGATAAATTGCTGCTGAAGTTTTCACAGTGTTATGCAGTTTAACTTTATCACTTTCACAGATAAATATGACAAGACTGAAAATACCAGAAAAACAGCTGTTTGCCTAGGAAAAAGATAGTCAAATATAGTGCTTCATTGAAAATAGTTGTGCATGAAACGGTCCAAGTTTTGAGATGCATATTTCATAAAAATTCTGACACTACTGTGCCACACAAATTACAAATATGTTGCTGAGTGCTTTGCAAGAAGCCTAATCATCTTCCAGTATAAAGCTCTGTCCTCCTTCACAAATAATTGGGATAAATCCACAGATAGAGATAATTTAGAAATTATGAACATTATTCATCCTGACCTGTTCTACTTCTTCGTTAGTGATGAGAGTGTTATCAGAATGAATGTATTTGCTAATAATAATTGGAATTCTGCACTTTCCACATCCCAAGACAGTTCTGCTGAAGAGGAGATGAGATTGAGGACAGTCAAAGAGGGCCAAACCAGGTTCATGAGGGATGTGCACAAGAAAGATGTACCTGCAGCAGACGCAGTGAGATGGAGAACAGGACTGTGCATTAGGGCTGTTTCGGATCTCAGCATGCCTCAGTGCAGTGGTGGCACTTTTTCGTTTCTTGCTTTTCTCAGTGGAGAGATGAGTCGTGTTGCCTTGCCTTGGTGTATTTTTCTTCCTTCAGTGGAATAGTTTATTAGATTGTGGATGAGGTTTTGAGAAAAGAAAGCAGTGGGGGTCATTATTTAACCTGTAAAGAGAAAGAAAGATGAATGCACTTGCTCCCATATGACAACTGCTAGCAGGATAAGCGAATCGGCTTGAATCTAATTCTAAATAACACTGGGAATATGACTCAGCTGGTATGATTCAGTAGTGCACTAGGTAGAAAGAAACCTGCATTTTCCCTTTTTTGGCATTTTTCAGTATATTCCTTTTTCGTGAGTGAAAAACATGTCCCTCTTTGCAATTTGAGGTACCAAATAAATAACACAGAAGATAAGCAACAGGACAAATCACTGTCCTTTTCTTAGAGAGGATCAGTTTTTAGTAACATTTTCAGCCTTCACATGACAGAAAAATTGTCACTTTTTTAGGCAGTGTTCTGTAGTTTTTGACATTTTAGCTCTATAAACTACAGCTGAACAGATACTTCAATTTACTTGGAACTGAAAACATTTTATTGATTGATAAATTGATATTCCAAATTGCATACATTAAAAATTGCAGTTGTGGTTATAATGCAATGGAAAATGCTTCAAATGTTAACTGAATTTTCAGTAACGCTGGGTAGAAGGAAGCCATTTCAAACGTTTGTTGAAAGAATGCTTTCCGTTGACCTCCAGAGTGTTTAATTGAGAAATAGTGAGGCTCTCTCTTTTTACATATCATGTACAGGCGTGTTTAACCATAGTATAAACACATATGATCTATTCCCTGAAATACTTTTCTTCAGACAGTAATTACTTAATAAATGAAATATTCTATTTTGGAAAAAAAACCTAGGACATTCAACAGGATTTGCTACATAAGCCTTGAAATCCTTCATGAAATTTATTTTGAATTTTACTACTGCAATGCCTTTTTTTTTTTCTTTCCAAAAATAGAGGAGGTAACACTTCTTTCCTTAACTGGAGCCTCAAACCAAAAAACAACTTGCTGATAAAATCCCTACCTTCTCCAAAGGATCTGGCTCGCATACCCATAGCAAAACCAGCTGTGCAGCACAAAGCTCAGCAGTGGAGCTCTATCCAAGAGGCAGGGTAATTAAACCCATGATAAATGTGTTTGCTGCAGCCAAACCAGTCCAGCCTCTCCAGTTGCTGCACAAACACAGGGTATTTACAATTATCCATGTAAACGCAGTGAGTAACTGTACACTTTAAAAATGTGATTTTGTCTGTCAGCTCACCTAGCCACACATGAAGGTATTTCTTATGATAATTCAGAATCTTGCTTGTCAGCCTATTTTTATGGCAGAATCATGGGGGGGGGGGAAAAGTGCAATGTATTTGCATACATGCTTTTTTAAGTGTAAGTGGTTCTGTTGCCCTCTGAAATCCTGTACATGCTAATTTTTGGCTATGTTTGAATTAATTTTTTTTGAAGTATCTAGGCAGTCTCAGTTAACAAAGTGACTTCAGCCATCTCTTTGGCTGCCCTTTCCCCAGGGCAGTGTAGCAGAGGTCACACTGGGGCCAGCACCCATCATGCCAGGTCTGGGCTCTGGGGACACCCCTGCCAGCAGCGTGTCACCCACAAAGGAAAATGTCATGGGTTGTGGGTATTGAGCTGCACTTGTGGTGTTACGTCTTTGGCCTTTTCACTCCTTTCCTTCTGACATGCATTGCTGGCAGGGTTGTGCCACATATCCTTTGGGTGTTTTAAAAGCATGCATAAATTTTTGTTGTTTGGTTGTTAAAAATGTTCTGTCACTTAGACAGTGGTCTACTCAGTCCTATTTCTTTCCTCAGTGGAAGGCAGTGTGAGATGTGGTAGAGGAAGGTGCAGAAAATCTGATAAGAAATAACTATGACCTCAGAAAAAAACCATTGTCTTCCTTTAGACTGTGTGAGATTGGCCTGTTTCCTGACGTGTAGAGTGTCTGTCTGTCTGTCTCTAACTAATCCATTATCTGAACGTGTGAAATACTGGTTAGTCTTATGGATACAGAAATGTGTGCATCTTTGCTTGAAATAACTAAGCTGTATGTCTTCTTCTAGACTTTGAATTAGAGAATTACCCAGAAATTTAATGAAGCCACCCCTTTTATCTACGAAGGAATTTGCTGGTTCTATTTTTATGTATTTTTAAAGGATAGGCAATCACAATTATCTGAATATATGATTTTTTAGATTCATATGAGAAGTGAGCTTTGATGGCTTAATACAGATCAACAGTGCATGCAGACTGAACAAGGAGTGAAAAATTGTGCACAATCCTGAACACAGGCTCAAACATGCACACACAGAGTGTTTTTTCAGTAATCTGAGAAGCTGAAATTTTGGTGTGCTGCAGTGTCTAGGGAAAAAACAAAGATGCTCTCTAGCTGTCTGAGACTGTATGTGATTGGAGCTTTTAACATAGCATTCTTTGTATTTGGACTTGTCATCATTTGGGTATTAGTAAATACTTTCTGGCCTGGGTTTTTTTTCAAAACCATTCCCTCATTCATTTATCTTTCATCTTCTGCTCTGTGGAATGTTCTTGTCACCAAAATACAGGGTTACAATGTGAGGAATGTTAATATCTGAATTAAATTGTCAGACGAGGTGAACTGTTTAGTGTGACAGACTGCAACTGGGGATATCCTCTTTGGCTATGTTCACACAACATTTTGCTATGCAGTCTAAAACACAGCAATAATTTGTGTTCAAATTAAAACAGTTATAAGCTTTAAACTTTTAATATTTCACATCAGCTAATGTAGGAGTTGTATGGTATGCCCGAGTGAAATCACACAAGATAGTTATTTAATAGTGAGATCAGTAGATGGGTGGAACTTATTTAAGTGGTCTCTGCAGAAATTTTATGCCAAAATATTAATTACTTTACCAGTACAAAGACCTAATTGTAAGTTGCAGATATGTATTTATAGATACATACACACATTAAAAAATAATTTTCTGCAGTGTTAAGCCCTTCTAAAGATACAATAGTGCTAAGTTAATTAGCTATACGTTACTTGCAGTAGGTCTTAAGTGAGTTTCCATGGCTCTTCACTAGCTTAATCACGACTCAGTCTTGTGTTTTCACTGCAACTACATTTAAGGAGTGAAAATAAATGGAAATCCTTGCAATAATATACTCCTTTTGCAAAGAGAATGGAAGGCTGGTTTTGTATAGCTTAGAATAATTTTTAATTTTTTTAAATATCAGTGTCTAGTCTTCAACTCAATGGACATAAATGATGATGGAGCCCTACACCTACTGCCTGGCAATAGACTACCTAGTGCTAGGCTTGATTTACAACATACAGATTACTTAGTAAGGTTTATGTGTCAATAATCTCTTTACACAGAGGTTGCTCTTACTTTTTGGTCAGTTTTACTTTATTACTTTCGGTGCTCTTAGGAATGAAAGTCAAAAGCTCACAGATTTTTTAATTTCTCACTTCTGAGGAGCCCTGGCGATTACCAGTCTGAATTTAACCCAGTAGATGTCACTGTGAGTCCTGTTTGAAGGTGATGAGCAGTGGACAGTAGCTGAAGCAAGTCTGAAATCAGTTAATTAAAGCCTGCGAACAGACTTAGACAAGAAGACAGCAAGCAAGGTTGGGTATAGACACTAATGTTGTGCAAGTGTACTTTCTTTTATCCTTTTAAAATTTGTTTGAATGGTTGTGGAATGGTCTACTACAAGACTAATGCAATGGGTGAAAGGCAAGTCTTAAGTTGTAATTGTTTAGAAGAATAGAGTGAATTGATGTCACACAGACCATACTTTCAATTTATGATCATATAATGGCATACTGAAAAATGCTTCTGCTTTTCTTGCCACATTCTACATTTTTTTCTTGAGTTTGATGGAGAATATACGATATAGAATAGGTGTTTTATTTTCAAATGCTTTTTTGTAGGTATTAATCCATAACTGAAGATACTTCCAGAATCTGAGGCGATAAACACTGCTTTATATTACCCAGATGCTAAAAGCTGATAAATGTAGTAAAATTAAATTTAGATGTTAATAGATAGTGAATAGATACTTAGTGAGCTATGTCTTTAGTCTGCGTAAGTAGAGCTAATAGCAATCCTGTAGTTCTCCATGTAGCTGTACATTTGCTTAGGAATGTGTGAAACTGAGCAGTCTGGACTTGTATTTTCAGGTCTTTCTTGTCTTCCTGCCGGTGAAAGAATGAAAATTAACATTTTGCTCTTCATGTGAAAATCTGCTTAAGAATGATTAAGTTATAACCAAATACGACTATGTTGTAAGCTGTTGAACTTTATCACTGGATTTGATGCAGAAATTGCTAAGTCTGTAGCAGGGCCTCAGTAAGTCAGGTCATGTGGCGATAATATTGCAATTAAAATTAAAAGCTGTAAGTTGAGATTCTGAAGAACCTTTATTTTAGTACTTTGCAGTATGATGATAATTGGATGGTCATTGTTAAAACCATGTTACGTTAAAGATTCCTATAGGAAAAACTTTTACTGAAGAACTTTAAAGTACATAGGGAGACCTATTTCAGTTACCTAATTCATAGCCCCTCAACTGGAAAAAGCAGTATGTGGTCTTATCAGCCCCAGGCACTTCACTAATGGACATATTAGGATGCTGATAATTCCAACTAATGCTATTGTGCTAAAGAACTTGAAGCTTTTTCTTTTCCACTTTGGGGTAAAATGTCAATATAACAGAGCCTTAGCCAACAAGCTCATCAACACCACAAACACAGTATGAAGCTGACTAACTGAGGACCAACACCAAAATTAATGAAGGACTAAGATAATTTTTGCCTCCAATTTGTATACATTTCAATACATAGGATTAAAAACTCAGTTTTCTTAAATATAATTGTATCTGGCATGCGAGTGAAATCCCCAGTCAAAAGTTTTATCCATGTTTCTATTATGCCTGTATTTCCAGCTGTTCCTAACTTTTGCAGAGTCCAGGTCTGTAGAAAAGTTCACTTTCTCCTGTGAAGTCCAGGAAGACGACAGTGTCTTTCTAAGGGTTGAAAAGAAAAGATTGCAGCCGTTGACAGAGGATGAGAGGCATTCCCTACTCTACCAAAAAGGCTCTTTATAAAAAATTGAGGCAGCCTTGAACAGTCTTTCTGTTAAAAAATGGTGAGAGTTGAGTTACAAATTCAAAAGAGAAATAGCTTTCATAAGCCTTCTCTTAATAGTGTGAAACTTTCTTCCTGTTTTCTTTTTTAAAAAAGAAACTGTGAACTTTCATGCCAAAAGCCATTTCTCCATATGTTAGCGGCCTTTAAATTTATGACACATCCATCATTCTAAAATATCGCACACCGCTTTACAACCTCATACAAAGTTAAACACTGAAGTAATTTTGTTCCCTTTGGAAATTGAGTCAGTTCTAGTTATATATATGTATCTCAGCTACATAAGCATATGGTTATAATTGTGTATAGTTCAAGATAGGAAGCGAAGAATTAATTTTTCCCCAATTAAATCTGCAAAGGAAATTTAGTAGGCAGTGTACAATTATGAGAATGGATTGGGGCCAATACTACTTGGTTAACAAGACACTGCTTGGAAAAGTCTTTCACCACAAGGAGTGGTCACAGCCTCAGCCTGATGCCTCCTTCAGAGAAGACCCATAACTTGCTTGGGGCTTCCACCACTTAAATCCTCAGCATCGATTCCTCTTGCAACTCCGCAGCAATGCTTAACAGGATCACTAACTGTAAAAGCTTGGACACCCCTTGTTTCAGCAAACATACAGGTGTAAAAGCCAGAGTAGAGCATTCCTTTGTGCATTGCCAGAACAAGCAAGCCATGAATCTTTTTCTTCTTCATCTGATGTTGCAAAGTGGTGTGGGAGTAAGGGAATCACATTCATCACTGTCACCTTGTCTACACTCCAGGTAACCACACTCAAATTGAAGCTAGCAAATACACAAAGGGTGGAGGTAAACAGGGAAACAATAGAAGGAAATGATATCCCATTGAGTCCTGCGTGTAAGGAGTCTGTGTCCCACACACAGTTCCCCTTTCACTTTCCATGGCTTTAGTCTAGAAAGCCAAGATGTATGCAGAAAATTCCTACATAAGGAGCATTTGCTAGTAAATCCTGTAGCGTTTTAAAATGTTGATTTGAAAAAAAATAGTTTCATATTGTAAGTCTGAGCATTGTTTGCGCATATGTTTTCCTTGCTTTACAAATGTGACAAGTCAGTCTAATCACTTCAGGTAGTTTCTCTTGCCAGTAAAAACAGTCTTTCGTGATTGACATAAGCTTTCATAGAAAATGTGATTCATGTGGAGAGAGGGAGAAAAGAGAAAAGATTCAGTAGGATTTCCCAGAAAGTAATGTGATATTGGTAAAGAGACTGCAGTTAAGAGGGAGTCCGGAATAAATTCTGAGATTTTAAAATGCCTCCCACATTAAAGAGTTGCAGGAAACACGTGGATCACCCTTTGAATGTCACACACGGAGAAGTCTTCAAGATCTGTTACAGAGGCATTGAGAGGGAATCGTAGAATATTTTGAGTTGTAAGGGACCTGCAAGGGTCATCCAAGTCCAACTCCTGACCCTGCACAGGACAGCCTTAAGAACCACATGATGTGCCTTGACAAGCAGGACTTTTCCCTTCGTGAAGCCGTGCTGGCTGTGACCGGTGACTGCGTTGTCCTTCAGGCGTTTTTCAATACCTCCCAGAATTATTTTCTCCACAACTTTCCCAGTCACTGAAGTGAGACTAACTGGCCTGTAGTTTCCAGGGTCATCCTTCTTGCGCTTCTTGAAAATTGGGGCAACATTATCCAGCTTCCAGTCAGCTGGGACCTTTTCAGATTCCCAAGACCATTGAAAAATAAGTGAGGCCTCATGATGACATCAGCCAGCTCCTTAAGTATTCTCAGATGAATCCCATCAGGCCCCATAGACTTTAGGGATCCAGCTGGAGCAGCAGATCCTGCACAACTTCAGGGTCAAGTGGGAATTTATCTTTCTCACAGTCATGGTCCTCCAGCTCAGGGCACTGGGACCCCCCTAGCCCATCATTGGTGTGGAAGACAGAGGTAGTTGTTTCCATCCAGAAACCAAACATATGTAGAGGTTCTAACATTTTAGGTATGTTTACTTTGCAAATTAATGATGAAGAAACACTGTTCATGTGAAGAATAGAAAAGACAGAATTATGGAGAGAAAAAAGCCAAAAGCATTTAATAAGTCCATGTGTTATTTTTAATAGTATTTGAAACAAACCTACTAGCTACAGCTTTTTCTGTGGATGAGAATTATAAACGAACATAACTTAAGATTCTAAAAAATATTTTTATTAGGATCATTCCAATGACCTGGAGGATTTGGGGTATTTTTAATAGCATGTCTGACATGTTCGCGTCTGCTGTAATAAATGTGGAAAATCTACAGTTTCCGTATTTAGTTAATGTACAAATTGCTGTGTAGGCAAAGAGGGGCAAAGTCATTATAAAGGGTTTTTTTCAATGAAGCTATTAGTTTCATTACTAATTGCATTGCTCATTTAAAACCATAAAGGCTTATAATGGTGGATAACTTACTGAGAGATAGCTCAATTAAACCCATTTTTTTTACCAGGAGTTCAAGATGCTTATTTTGGTTTTGGTAACACAGTAGCCTAAAGCATAGGTAGTATATTCAAAGTCTTTTAAGGGTCTGATATTTTTCAGAATCATTCATTGCGTTGGTAAGTTGCTGTGTAGATTTCCCTAGAACAGGATCTCTGATATTTTAACTAACCAGCCATCATTGCTTTTACAGAGCCAAGTGATTTTTATGCTGATATTTTTTTTTGACAGCTCAACAGGCAGACCTTTAATCAAATACAAAATATTGGTGCATTCAAAGCATTTTGTCTTTTATAAAATATGATCCCAGACAGTCTGGCTTGGAATCAGATACAGCAGATGGGATTTTCTGTTGCTTTAGGAAAGACAGTTCTTTCTTTTCGAGTTACGATACAAAAGAAGGTGAAAAGCTGCAGCAGAACTGTTGTAGAGAAATTTATTGCTAGACAGCAGTTTGGCTTTAAGACTTGAAGTCAGGAGTGAGCAAAGTTTGATGCATAGGTAAGTTTTAATAGGATTAGGGCTTTCTTGCCTCCTAGGACATCTTGGGTGATTTGTTAATAAACCTTTCAAAACATGAGCAAAGTGACGAAATCTGGTAAGGTCTAATTTTGGTCTGTTTTGCCTGTTAACGAGACAGATTCCTGACTAGCAGCCTCTAGTCTTTCTGTATGCATCCTTAAACAACTATTGCAGCCATGATTCATATTAGGTACAAGGGCATCTATTTATGAGTCAGAACCAGCTAGAGAATATCCCACCACTAAGGCTGACAGACCAACTTTGTATGTCGTCACTGGGAACCTAATGAACCGGTAATCTGCTCACTTATCCCCAAGCGAAAGAGTGAAGGGTGACTTTGAGCAAATGTTATAAATAACTTAAAAGAAAACAGCCAAATCCAGAAGGTTACAAACAACACTGAAGCAGGAGATGAGCAATTATGTAGCTTTATAATGAAATACATATGCTGGAAAATAAAAACAAAATTTGAAATCTTCCCTGTTGCTTTCCTGCAATGGGATGGGACTGAAAAATATATGCCATTATGGGGTTTTTGTGTTTCTAGTTGCTCTCTCCTGCTTCCTTCCCCATCAGTCCAGGATCTTCATTGTCTTATCTTGTAATTCCCACTTTCGCAGGTGAGAAGCAAAGATTTGGCTATGACCGGCAAGGATATGATGTGGAGGAATCTGATGGTGGAGATGAAGATGAAAATGACAATGAAGATGATGATGAAGACAGCCAGGCTGAGTCAGTGCTATCCACAACCCCCTCAGTGACAGCCAGCCCCCAGCATCACCCCTCTCGACACAGCCTGCAGGATGCTGCCAGCACTGATGAAGACATCAGACTTCCAGACTGTTTTGCTGGGGTTCACACAGACTCTATGGATGGTTTGCCGAAAGCGCTGCTGACAAAGATGACTGTCCTTAGCACGGTGCAGTCGGTTAGCAGGACCTCCAGGTCACCAGCAGAATTCACCCATCAGGAAGCACATGAAGATAAAGCCCAAGAGAGAGGAGCACATCCCCACAGTGCTAGTGTGGCACTGACAGACATCATTCCTACATCTCCTGGTCGCCAGATGTCTGTGGATTACGCTGATCCAGAAACAGCCTTGGGCCACTCCTTAATATCAACTGCAGCTCTTACAAAGGTAGGAGTGTGTGACTCCAGGGAGAGAATGGGATTTTGCATCCTCCTTCCAAAGATCTTTTTGGAGATTTTTCAAAGATCAAAATGTTTGCCTTTCCCTTTGTTCTTAGAGTTGAAAGTAATCGAAGCACAAATGTGTAGGACTCTGGAAACAAGGACATTATAGGAGCATTGCTTTTCAAATTCTTTGATTTGATTGTATTCTTCCTGTAAGGGTTAATTGTAATATGGCATTTCAGCTGATGCTTGAGGATTGTATTACAAATAAGAAGTAAATAACAAATATGTGGAATAAACTTATGGTGGTGGTCATGAAGTTTTCAGAGGAAAGTGATAGAATTCAGAAGTCATTTCACTCCGAAATATGATGATATAATCATTGGTAATTCCCAACGGAAATTAATCTAGTCCCAAAGGTTTTTGCCTTATCACTATAAAAAAAAATACTCTGCAATTGCTTATTTCTCCTTCAAACATGCTTAATAGTAGAATTAGAAAGACCACCAGATGTTCAAGGAAACTAGGAGATTGCCCTTGCACAATAACAAAAGGAGAGATAAACACAGAATTGAGACCTGTGTTCCCAGTGCTCTCAGTTTTTCTCCAAGATGCAGGAACATTTTAATCAGAAAAGGATAAATTTTGCCCATGCATGTGCTAAACACATGGCTTTTCAAAGCAGCTTGCAGGAAGGTAAGGTCAGTCTATGTGCAAGGCTGTGGGAGCACTTAGTAGTTTTGATGATTGCCATCTTTAGAAGTCTGACACGGAAATCACAGAGGGAAACTGGCAGGTGTTAAGCCTTTTACTATTAAGCAATATTTTTAATGGACCATAATGAGAACGGTACAAGTCACATATCTGATTGACCCAACTATCTCTTGAAAGTTTTGAATTCTTACTGCAGACCATGAAGGCCTTTGAGCTTTTCAGAATAATGTTCAGAAAAATGTGATGCCAAATGTAATGTAATTAAAGAGGTAATTCAAGTGCTACCTTCTCCATGAGGAATGCAGTATTTAGAAATATTATATAAAACCATATAATTATTTTGGTTGGAAAGGACTCTTAATATCATTGAGTCCAACCATAAACCTAACTTTGCATGCAGTTAGAGAAAAACAAGCAGCAGGAAAATTTTAAAAGCATAAACAGTAAGTGAAAATTTCATTCTGCTCTAAGTACTCATTGGATTGGTTTTTTCTTTGAAAATCTGTACTACTGGTTTTATTTTTGTAAAAAGTTTAAGATAGCAAACTGTTGACAAGGAGAAACACTAAAAATTACTACTGCATTGCATTGTTTGATACAGGTTCATTCTTGCTTGCAAGAAATGTGAGTCCATGTGGCATATGTAAATTGGAGCAAGTTTGTAATGCAAAATGAATTGGTCTCTGATCACTGTATATACCCAAGACACAAGGAGTAGGGTCTTAATATTTGAATTTGAGGTTCCAGCTGTTGCCGATGGATATCAGAAAGACATTTAAGTTTGCTCCCTCATTAAACAGAACCACTGAAGCCTCAAGGAAATATTCACGAAATCAAAAATGTGAAAGGTCTTCATTAAAATAGCTTTAATAATTGTCTACATTAATATATTAAACAAAAAAAAAAACCAAATAAAAGAAAGTATGTAAGTAATACAAGGCAGTAATTCCTTTCCAGACTACCTTCTCCTTTCCCAGACCGAAAGAAATGGCAGCCTTGTGTCTCTGATGGTTAATCCACAGTCTGTTCCTACTGTAAATGGCTGTGGATCCCACTTCTTGCAACCAAGACAAGGAGTCAACACAGCTCAGGAAGGCTGTTGTATGTTCCTTTGAAAGCAACCATACCAGTTGATCAGGATTTCTTGTGAGGTGTCAGTTCTCAGAAAGATGTTGGCTTCCTTCTCGCACCCATCTTCCCATTTGGACTGGTCGGCACTGCGGCCGGTTAATCATATTCTTTAACCAGTATGTTTCCTATCAGCAGTTTTCACAAGCATTTCTGTTCATTTTTCAGTTTTGTATCTGCTCTAGAGATTTCTTGAGAGTTTGGTCAAAACCACAGAATTAATATTTAGGACTATAAACTAAATAAGGTTGCACCACTCTTTGTGTGTTATGAATATGCCTAAAAGTGAAAGATAACTGTGAGATTGCAATTGCACTTCAAGACTCATTTTTGGAGGTTTTAGGAAAGGACTTGCCAGCCTTGGTCAGTAACAGGCTATATGAGAAGAAAAGGAGGATATAAATAAGTCCAGGTGTGTGCACCAAATAAACCACGGGGTGCTGAGGCAGCAGTGGGATGTGGGTCCCATGTCTCACTCCAGTATCCACCCATCACCTCCACCTCTGCAGGAGCTGTAGTTGTCATCCTTCCCTTGTCATTGCATATCTCCTGTCTGCCACTTAAGAAACACCTACAGACAAATGTGCCATGATGCTGCCTCTGCCTGCCAGAGGCTCTAATGCCTTCAGGAGAGAAGTCCAGTGCATGAAAAATGCCAGCTTATGCTTATTTAACCTTCTTGCCTGAGGTGATTTCCACATAAAACAGTTCTCCAAAACCTTCTTGCTCCTTAAAAACCCACACAAAAGATATTCAGCAATGTTTTCGAGTACTAGGATTTGAGAGAAATTAAGCAGGGTAATTAGGAGAGGAAAATTCAATTAGTGGGCGAGAAAGGAGTTGGAAAAAGAACGGAAGGAAATTAGCTCATTGTTCAAGCTGAGCAGTATATACTATGAACCAGTTCGTTGTTGTTTTTGCCTAAAAGGGGGTGTGGGAAGCACTCCCACCTACCTTGTGTTTTCGTTTCACGGGAGGGTAGCAGTGGCTGCCACATTAACGCTCCTGTGTTGTTCTCTCCCAGAGCACTCCCTCCATCAGTTCCCCCTCGTCAGGAGACGACAGCATGCAGACGACAGCACCGTCACCCTACACCGACATCCCCGAGGAGAAGCTGGCCGGGTGTCCACAGCATGTTCCTGAGCTGAGGGCTCCCCAGACTCACCTCTTCAGCCACCTCCCCCTGCACTCGCAGCGGCAAGCCAAGGCACCCTACAGCACGGTACCCGTCGGGGGCATCCAGGTGGTCCCTGCCGGCCTGGCCACCTACTCCACCTTCGTTCCCATCCAAGCCGGGCCAGTGCAGCTCACTATCCCAGCTGTTAGCGTGATTCACAGGACTACCAGCGCCCTTGGCGAGACAGGTGGCATAGCCACTGGCACCACCACGAATCCCGTGGGAGTCGCCGAGGTGAACAAAGTGGTGCCGTGCATTCCCATCGGCCAGGTGAGCGTGCCGGGCAACCATACTGGGCCTGGCAAACACCAACATTGCCCCACAGATGTGCCCTTCAGGAATTACCCTCAATGCCGTGGGCCTCCAGGTGCTGACGGCCGGTGCAGCCCCACAGGGCACCCCCAACCCACAGGCACACCACCTGCCTGGCCTCCAGATACTGAACATTGCCCTGCCAACCCTCATCCCCTCTGTCAGCCCCGCCAGCGCCGAGGGGCATGGAGCCTC
>NW_008680747.1:0-38618 GCF_000695815.1 Acanthisitta chloris
AGCTCCGCTCCCTGCAGGCAGCCAAGGCTCTGCTCCTCAGCCCCTGCCGGACACCTCCACACCTCTCCTTGCTGCTGGCTGCCCGTGTCACCTCCTCTGGCGACACCTCCTGCTTGGCCTTTCAGCCAGTCCTGACGCGCCCTGCACACCCCTCTGTCCTCGGCCAGGCCCAGCCTTGCTGTTTACAGCCCCTCCAGCCTGTAGCTCCCATTAGACGTCAGGTAGAGTTTAGAATTAGTGCTTTAGAATTGTAGAGAGGAGAAAATTGTATAGGCTGGGTTAGAATTGTATAGGTTAGAATTGTTTAGAATAGAAATCAAACTCCAATGGAGACTGTCTCAGAATAAAAATGTCTATGTCCTGCATTGATAAATACCGTTAGAAATCTGTCTGCTTTTTGTGGACTGTTGCACGTGTCAGAGCATAGTGAGCAATTGTATGGCTAAAAATTCAGAGTGTAAACTGCACATCACTTCCTTGTCTCCATACATTATTAGGGAGCATATTTCCCTTAAACAGAGAATACTCATGAGTACACATATTCTAGTTTTTGTTCGCAACTCAACCAGAAAAACACACAGCACTTTGTAGACGACCTCCTGCATCTCTTGCCGCAGCCGAGGCCTTGGAGCTTGTGAGGAAAGGATGTGAGGTTCTTCCACTCTTGTCTTTCTACAGAACATTCAAAATTTCAGTCACTGACTTTGCTGGTTTTACCCAGATAAATTATTAAGGGATATTTTTGAAACAGGATTACCTTGCTGCATGTCAACTTAAACTCTGGCAGGATGTTGTGGTTTAGCCCCATCCAGCAACCAAGCCCCATGCAGCCACTCACTGATTCTCCCACCAGTCGAATTGGTGAGAGAATATGAAGGGAAAAGCTAAAAAATTCACGAGTTGATTATGCAAAGCAAAAGCTGTGCACGCAACCAAAGTTTTTACTTCAGAACAAAGGAGTCTGCGTAGATTTCTGAGGATTCAGGCAAAGACACCATTTGCACACATCTGCAAAGGGCAACATCACCTGCTGCTGTTGAAACATGACACAGGACTAAAGGGACCACTGATCTGGATTCTTTAGGAATTTCTTACATATTTATAGGAGCCTTGCCTCCCTTCTTGCCCAGTCAGGGTTTGCACGTTACTTCAGCTCTGCTGAAAATTCTGTCCCTCCTGCCTCCAATCTCCTGCTCTAGTTTGGGTTTAGATGTCATATTTCTGTTGTGTTCCTTAGCAAATGTATTCATTCAGTCTCAGAGAAATCTTTTCACCTTGCTACATTACTTAATAAAGCATGTATCTTAGAAAAAGCTACTATGAAAACATCTAAGAAACACCTAATTAACCACCTTCCTGCATTTCATAGAGAAAAAACATAACATACTGACACAATAAAAAACAGGGAGGTGAGGGAGGCTGGGCAGAGTGACACTGCAAGGGCTTTTGCTCTGTGTTAGCACTGTTCAGCAACAACAAGCACATCTCTACATTATCAACCTTGTGTTCGGGAGGTGAGGGAGGCTGGGCAGAGTGACACTTGCATACGACTGAATTTTGGGTACCTCCTCCCACACAAGTTTTGATGTGAGAACTAATCTGTTCTGAAGAAAATTATTAAGGGATATTAGTAAACCAGGATTCCCTTACTGCATGTCAACTTAAATTTGAGTACCAGATTCTATGGCTATAAATAAGGAGTTAGGATTGGAATGTTCTGAAGAAAATTATTAAGGGATATTAGTAAACCAGGATTCCCTTACTGCATGTCAACTTAAATTTGAGTACCAGATTCTATGGCTATAAATACGGAGTTCGGATTGCAAATCGCTGTATTGTAAAAATGCAAACAAGAAGAGTACAGATGCTTTTACAAATGAAATATCTTTACATAGTGCTTTAAATTGGAAGAGAAAGGGAAATGGTATAGGATGGAAATTGTATAGAATATAAATTAAAAGGAAATCAAAGGGAAAGCATGGTGGTGGCTCAGACACTCCATCCTTGCTTTGACATCCCAAGTCACCTGGGTGCCAGGCAAGGCCTTGTGACATCACAGCATTTGGGGACAGCTCTGGGTGCCAGTCCCCAGGCAGAACTGAGTCTGTGGTGACAGCACAGGCTGTGCACAGCTCTCAGCTCATCCCCCAGCAGCACAATGCTGGGGAAGGCCATCTGCGGGTGCCTGGGGCTCTGCACTGTGCTGTTCCTGGCCACCAGGACGAAAGTGTCCAGCCCTGCTGCGGGGAACACACAGCCTGGGTATGTGCTGCTCTGGGGCCTGGAGCAGGAAGACAGGGACCCAGCGGATACCCCCCGGAAATTCTGGAATTGGGTTTGGTGGACCATCATAGTCCTCAATCTCCTGCTGGATGCGTTTTGGCTTGGCTGGTGGCTTGGCAGAAGACAGCTGAGCCGTGTGGAATGTCTGGAATTGGCTTGTGTACACCATCATAGTCCTCAGTTTCCAGCTGGATGCGTTTTGGCTTGGCTGGTGGGACTCCAACCTAAACCGTCACACCTTCATATCCCCTCAATACTTTTTTATTTTTTCCCTCAATACTTTCTTTCTAAGCCTAAAGCACACTAGGTTTTTTAACACACTTGTTGTTTAAGTTATCCACAAACAAAAATAATTTGATCTGTCTGTTAATTCTTATTTCTCATCTCTATATCTTCCTTTTTTCTTCAAATAGGAAAATGTATACCCTAAACATTTCTGAAAACACAGAAATATTGAAGACTGCTACAACTTTTCCTTTATTCCTTTCCCACGAAGTCCTCAAGTTTGAATGAACATTTTAAGACTAAATTTATTTTCTTGTTTCGGCACCAGTGTGTATAAATTAAACAATATCCAGCTCTTAGATATTAGTGTAGAGTACATACGAACCTGTGACAGTGTTAAAGCCTGTGGATTTACACAGTTGTACCCTAAATCATTGTTTGGTGAGGATTCCTTTCTGCTCTGAAAGTTCATAGACACGGTAGGAATAACCCCGTGCTTTGAGAACACTCAGAAGCAAGAGAACTAATGGGCATCAGATTTAAGTGTGAGCCAGATCATACCACGTATGGCAAATTTAGGATTGATCTTTAACCTTCTTTATGCTGAGCTAGTACCTTAACCAGAACACCATCCGACCTATAAAACATAGTAATCAATGAAAATCTGTCAGATTATCTCAGATAAGAGATTGTACAATCAATGTGTTGAAATGAAAATGGCTGAGAGTGACAAAATATACAGATGTTGTTTAAAAAGTCCTGGTCAATGTTTAACTTTCACAACAATTTGTAATTCCTATGGTTCTGCAAGTGACGTCTGGTTACTGGGCATTTGGGTACTTTATCTTTCTATTGTTGAAGAAAGGGATTACAAGATACAGTGAGAGTCAACAAAAAATATTTGCTCAAAGTTCTTCACATGTTGAAAAAGAAACCTGCAAAATGTTAAGTCTTTTGTGACAGTTACGGAATGGAGAATTAATATTCGACACAAAGGAAAAAATGCCCTTAAAGAGAGTTATTACTTGGGCAGCTATAACTTTTTTGAGACTAGCTTTCAGAAAGCATTGTGGACTATCAGCTGATGATAGGTCTTGAAATATTTCCACAGGTAAAATCTTCAATTTTATTACCAACATTTTTCATCAGTTAAACAAACCCCTAAGTCTAACCCTCAAAGAAAAAGAAAGAAAAACTCAAAAGCCTTCTCTAGGTTTCATCTGTGAAAAATCTATATTTATCATCATACCCCTGAAAATAGTCTGCAGTGAAGTCACAGGCCCTGTAAAGCCAAAGGCAAGACTTAATATTACTTGTTTGATGGCAGTCTTTCACTTACAGCTTCAGTGAACTACCACTCAAAAGTGAATGCAATAGTCCTGTGGGTATGTTACCTTTCATTTGCAATTCCAGGTGCAAGGGAATTTTTTTAAACCTTTCATGAGCATGCATCAATTTGTTTTCTTAGACACATGTACACTGACAAGTTGGATTGTGCCCAATATTAAGTTTGCATTGTTCCAGGTGTTACTCTGACATCAAGAACAAATTATCACTAGAGAAGACCATGAGCCCTGATATTCCAAGTCAGGTTCCAAATTCTGCCCAGCATTCAGACCCAAGACCCTGCTTAAGGACTAAGCTCTTAGGAAGGCACTGGTCAAGCATCCAGTTCAAGTCACATCACCCAGGGCCTCTTCCCAGTCAAATCCAAGCAGCACTGGATCACAGTAGGAGTACCATTAGTCAGCTGGATCCTTTCTCACATCTAATGGATTTTTAATAGCGTTTTCAAAGCAGACATTTTTATAAAGTAGCACAGTCTCCATGTTCGTAATAACATCAGTCTGGACAAGTGCTACCTGTTTACTTCAGTGCAATTTATGGTTACTGACACTATAAAAATGCTATAAATCTCTCAGAAAATATAGTTGCTTATCATTTATCTCTATTCACTATGATGTTTTGCAGGTAACAGCTTGGGACAGTAAAAAGTAACATGGATATGTAAGAAAAATACTGTCCTACAAAAAAGCCTGCTTACAATTTCAGCTATACGATTTGGTTGAAATTTTGTTTCTATAGCAAGTGTCCTTAAAGCAATGGAAAGTTATTTAGCCTGCAGCTACATCAGTAGTTTTGATGGTTTATTGGTTTGGGTTTTTTTAATGCTATGTATTATTTTGATTTGTCTCAACATTAATCTCGGGAATGTTGCATAGGATTATTTGTCTCCTTCTATTTAGTCATAAATTTTGTCATCATACTTCCATCACTCTCACTTAATCAATGTTGTTTTTTCCAAGAGAAAAAGCTTCTATTAATCCCCCATGTTTATTACTGACAATGCCAACATTTCATAGCCATTGTCAGACCTAAGTCAGAAAAAACATCAGGCTTATTGGACTATTTACAGTCTCTTTATCCTTCTGCTTTTCTACCAACATTGTTAACAACAGTGCAAAATGCTGTGATGATTTTGTAAGCACAAAGATGCCCATTAGACAGCAGGCCAGCCTGTAACCCCTACCCTAAAATGGGACCAATATTCAATATTGTATTGACCCAGATTGAGCTAGATTAAAGTGGAAGGTAACAAAAACCAGTAGCATATATATTTCCAGTTCACCAAATGAACCATTCTTTCCAACCTTTCATTAAACTTTTATTTTTTAACCTTTGTGAGATGTAATTGCATTAGCTGTAGAAAACTGTGTCCAATGAACAGGTTGTAGCTACTCTTTATATAAGGTTTAGGCCTCATTTTTAAAGGGAAGATTATATTTCAAAGCTTTTATGCCATAATTCTCTTCTTCATTTTCAAAGGGGAATGTACGTACAAAACCTCTAGTAGATGTTTAATAAATTTATTTCCCATATGTAAAAAATATTTAATTGGGAATTAGAATAATTTAAAAGCTAATTACAGACAGTTCAGATCGTGTATTTTTCAGTCCAGTAGTTTTCAGATGCTCAAAAAAAAAGAGAAAAATAAGAGTTTCAATAAAACTCAGCAAGGCAAGAAACTGTAAATAATATGAGTGAAAAAGGCTTGAAATGTCAATATGTTTTGTTATGAGTTTTCCAATTCAGCCCTTCTTTGGTAAGTGAATTATAATGGCAATCAAGAAGATGCCAAGACTTTGAGAAGCTTGTTGAAAATGTGAGTTACTTTTTAAGATTGTTCCACCTATTACAGGAAAGAGTAGCCACTGGGGAAAGTGCTCTGCACAAGCACCTAAGCATGTCTCTAAATCCTGTGCATGCCTATACAACTTGTACTTATAAATATGGTAGTCAATGCTTTCCCAAGCAAAGTTACTATATTCATACCTAATCAGTACTCTGTGTTCCTTTGGGATTAATTCATGCAGGGCAGAAGCAGTACATGTCTGCTCACACTGTTTGAATAGTGGCAGCAGCAGCAGAAGGCTGGCTGTAGGCCAGCTAGTGTGAGCTGGCTCATGTCCTGCTCCCCAGCACTCATGTGCTCTGAAGTAGAGAAACTGCAAAACATTTGCTCCAGTTCTCCTCTGGGCCTCTGAAACAATTACTTTTTTGGTCATTTTCCACTTCAAAATGCTCAAAAATAATGAAACAGTACTTCAAACCTGACAGAGTAATGTGTTAGTTGGGTGTTGGTTTCTTTAATAATAACTCATATTAAGAGTGTTTGTTTCATGCCCCAGAGCAAGGCATGTAATGCACACATTTATTCAGCTTATTAGCCCTTCTTTGCAGAGTTAATTAGGTTGTGTCTGTTTAAAGCTAGCTCAGATACAGCTTTTCAGTCTTGAAATATACCATGTTCACAGAAATCAAAACAAGAGGGGAAGATACTTCCCTTCCTATCCTGTAACATATTTTGCACTGAAGAGCTGCCTGGTTGAACACGTAGGCCAGAAGATGAAGCCTGGAGCTGTGACCTTCTAGTCCTGTACAACACTCATTTAGGAGAATGATTACTGCCTTGGGAAAATGTCTTTGCAGCATACATTGTATCTTGGGCTTCCTTTCGCTGGGTCCCCTGTTCCCTATCCATAGAAACAAGGTTATGATTTTCATATGCAGATTCTCCAAACTGCAGTCTCTATGGACTATCTATCACAAAAAGAAACAAGCCAAAAACCTCTAACCCTCTTCTCAGAAGATTTCCAGCCTACAAATGGAGGTGAAAAAAAGTAAATGCCAAACAAAACCAAGGAGACTGCCGCATGAAGTACTTTGGGTGAACAGAAAACTGGGCCAGCCAGCCAGCTTGCACCGCATTGATGGTGAAAGGAACAGCATAACTAAGTGAAAAGCTGACAAAATAAGAGAGCCTGCAATATGACTGTAGGGGTATGAACTTCTCCTCTGCCCAGCTGCATGCTGATATAACAAGTTTGGAAATTAATGGTGGTAAGATCCTTGTCCCTCCAAAAAATGTGATTGAACTAGATCAGTGGAACTCAAGAAGTTCAGAAATCCTTCTCACAGTAAAATAAGAGGTTTGAAAGGATGCAGAAACTCATTTGAAAAGTAATTATTGTCTTTGCCAGTCACTGAAGGTACAACAGTCTCATTATCCACACTACCCATAAATTTTTTTTTTCTCCCTTTGAACCAGTTCTTATTTGAGACTTTTTTTATTTACCTATTGCAGCCAGTCTTTCAGCCATCAACATTGTCATTGTCTTCTCAGAGAATTAAGTACAGGGAATATTCCTAGAGCTGATATACATAGATATGGTACCCTTTATCTATGAGCAGAGAGGAGAATCACAGCTAGCTCTCTAATAGCAAAGGCCCTGGAAAACTAGAATTTGAAACCAATATTTAGTGAATGAGCAAATGTTTCTCTTCGAATTTGCTTAGAGGTGTACAGATGAGAAGGGATGCTTGAGATTTAGATATCATTATAATATTAAATAAATCTTAATTAGAAGTATATGCACTAAAATTATTATCAGTATACCAGAGCAACTGAGAGCTGAAGCATGCTTTCAACAATTAGTGCCCAAAATTGCCTTCTCTGCATTTCATTTTGTACAGTTTGCCCAAGCAATGAAATACAGGAATCAAATATATCCATTCACTGACCTTCAGAAATTAGCACAATTTGTCAAGTGAGACCCAAAGTAATTTTTAAGCTCTGCTAAGCTTATATGGTTTCCATTAGGTCATGATCCTGTACAGCACTGCTGAGCCAGGCAGGTTAAGGATGACATCCTCAGGTGATACCAAAAGCAACACAGTATTATTCCATATGAGAAAAAAAAATTATGACCAAAGTCAACACAAAGAAAGGAAAAGTGAAGATCTAAACAGTAAGATTATGGCAACTACTTCAGACAGTGCTCACATGGTGAGAAATCATTTCCATTCATTATTTGGGAGACTCTCTATGTCATGCAGTGTGGTAACTGTATTAAAAATGTCCCTGAAAGGAGACTGATTATACAGCAGTAAAGAGTTATGATGGTAGATATCATGAATAAAACTAAACAAAACCCAACACCAAACCAAAGCAAAACAGAAACATCCAAAAAAACTCAACCAAAACCCACAAAACCATCCCACAAAACAATACAAACCACAATAAACCACCCCAACCCAGTTTTAACTGAGTAATATCAGGCTGAAAATTTTCTAATTCACCTTATAATACCCAGGAGGTATCATGGTGCACTACACAGAACTGTTTTGTTTTTAATACACTCAGTAGAATTATTCTGTGGCATGTCACTGCATATGACTAGGCAGAGAGGAAAGCAAGCAAGGTAAAGTGGTGACATGCCAAGGTTTTCTGCAAATAACATTCTGTTTTTGTTGGCAGAATTGAATGGTATTTGTTTGACATTTAATTAAAACTAAGGGCCACTAAACTCAAAGGCCTAACGATGTCACAGAACTTAATGTGTTAGAAAAATACACTTCTAGTGGCTCTTTAGTTAGATATTTTAGGAGAAGGAGGGAAAATAAAAGGTCAACAGGAGGATTTTTTGAGATGCTTCTAACTTCTTGCCTTATCAATAAAAATAGCCATTCAACTTTCTAAAATAGAATGCATGAAAAGCCACGGGCATGAAAATGCAATTACTCTCCTGTAAATTGGTAGCACATTAGTATGCTGGAAAGGGGCAGGAAAGTACGTCTTGGGCTTGGAGAGCCATGAGATTGATAGCCACCAGGAAAATGGTTTCTTTAATTAATTTTCTTCAGAAAATTATCCAGACCATTAAAATTTCTTTAATACTTGCATGCAGTGAGAGTTGGCTCTAACTTATGAAAAGCTGATGAAACATACAAGACAACACACAGCAAGAAATTCTGAAGGCAAACTAATTAAGATCGTTTCTTAATAACTTTCTTACCAACAAATAACCATTTTCTTTGATTTTGTTTTTTTGTTCCCCTAAGAATTTGAAGCATAACTACAGACTAATAATCATTCTTTCCTTTTTTGTTTTTGTTTTTGTGATGGAGCATTTTAGTGTGTTCTGTCGCTGTCTAATAAATGAGCAAGGAATAAAAAATATTTAAGTATTGATGCACTAGCATAGACAAGTGAGAATTTTAGCACTGATGTCAGTACTTACAGTTCTGCAGGCTAAAATTCCAATAAATAAAATGAAGTTGCATATAATTCAATTCCTGTTGAGAAGGAGGGATGCTAGTCACTTGGCTTCTTGCATTGTTCTTCCACAAAATGGAACAGGCACTGTAATCACAACAATCACCAGAGACAGCAGCAGCATCAGTATTTAAAACTGCTTATCAGATGATAATTTATTCATTACAGAAATCTTGGACTCACATACAGCAAAAATAACAATGTTCTAACAGATTAAATTGAAAAATATGTCAAAGTCATAAGATAGACCTAACCTGCTTCTAAGCTTCACATAATACACCCAGTGTAAGATACAAGGACAGATCTACAATTGCTCCAATGCATAATGAGCTCCATTTAGAGCTCTTCTATATCCAGGGCCTCTTCAGTCACCCCTCCTTGTAATTTCAGTGGATTTCTATACAGACCTGAGGCTGGCCATAGAATACATGGAGTACTCCACCATCAAGCACTCCAGAAAATGTAGGTAGAATATCTGATCTCTGAATTTCGGTCAGTCTCTGATTATCAGATCCAGGAGCTGACAACTCAGAGTATGCCCAGCAGCACAGCATCAGGTACCTAGGAAAATTTTATATTGATACGGGAAAGCCATCATGCTCTTAACGCAAATTAGAACTACCACTTCCATATATAAGAGGCACAGAGTGATCCCATGCTGTGGATGACCTCTTTTTAAAAAATACCACCACGAAGGATTCTCCTATTTGCTAGTTTCTGAACACTGCAGTTAGCCTAGTTCAAAGACAATAAAAAAGAGAAATTTCTTTTCCTTACAAAATCAAGTTAGACATTTACCTTGCCTTGCACATTGTGTTACTGAACACACCTGGTTTGAACAGCAGAGCACAGAGAAGCACAGGAACAATGCAAGGGGGAAGAACTTTGTAGCTGGGTAAAGTACAGCAGCACCTGTCTTTTGTTCTGCACTGCAGTATGAGTCTTCAGGTCTGAAGAAAGATACATGAATAAGTAGTTTGAGAAAGCATAAAGCAAGCTGCTGGGATCAGCTTGGCACTCCTGAGGAATATCAGTGGTTTGCTGTGTTACAAGCTGAAGATTCCTTTATGTCATACAAAGATGTGGAAGTGGGCCAGCTCCCTGTCAGACATAAATCAGAACCTTCTTGTTTTGACCTGAATGGAAGTTTCAGGGTAAGTGGCAAATGAGGTGAAGGGATCAGGAAGGTCAGATTTGATATATTAATTTCCTTTTAAAAAAATAAATTAATAATTTTATTTACATCCACAAAAGGATTTGAGTTAAATGTCAAATTTTATTTCTCTTACAAATATAAAGCATAACAACTAAGTGATGGATTATATATTTTCTAAGAATAAGCATATCATGACTAGATCTACTAATGGGAGAGGAAACATGCTTGCAGTATTTCAGGTAAGGAATGAAGCATCCAAACAGCAGCTTTCTCAAATATTTCTTTGTGGCAATAGAAAAGTCACTAAAATCCAAATTGTCAAGAATTAGCCTTTCTTAGTGCATCACTTTGTAGGCAGACCTGAAAGTGTTGAGAACAAAGAGGGGTTCCACATGTAATAGCACAGCAAAAAATGTCTCCCAGAAATCCTGCTCTTGTGGTAGTGGACATTGTGTCAGGTTAGGAGAAACAGTCAATCATTGGCTTTACACTGGCTAAAACAGGATTTTAGAAAATTTGTCATGTTTAATAGGAGTTTGAAAGATAAAGCAACCCAACCACTGTACCAGACATCCACAAATAGTTTTAATATTAAACCAGACATCATGATATGTAGCATTATTAGCAAAATAGAGAGAGGTATGTGTAATTATCTCTGTTTTAAGCCCTTCTTTACTGTTTCTTATAGCTTCTAAAAAGTGTGTAGACTCAGTATTTCCCATGTTTTCTCTTTACCTTAGGCTATTTTGTCTTAATTTGAGAATTTAAGTCAACATGGCTCACCTGCTAGAAAATGCTGTTAGAGAAAGAGTATTGGATTGGAGACTTGCTTCAGGAATGTAGATTAGGCTGTCCTAGGGTGTACAAGCATTTGGGTTTTTGGTTAAAATCCATAATTATCTTTTTGAAATTAATCTCCTATAGTTAGTTCCTTTATTTACATCATAAAGAGGTTCTGACATTTAAGCTACATATACTTGTTTGAGATGAAAGTAAACTCAAAAAACAGCTTCCTGCAGCTCCAACTGCTAAAGGTGTTTCAGTACACTGCTCCCAGACAAGAATAATCCAACACAAAACCACTGAAACACATGAGAGACATCAGGTCTACAGTACTACCTGTTTGACTTCCCAGATTCTCTTCATCATTTGACATTAATAAATGATGTAGGTACAACCTAACACAGAAATTGTGTCACGAAGTGGCTGTGGTGGGTTGACCCCAGTTGGACACTAGGTGTCCCCCAAAGCTGCTCTGTCTTTCCCTTCCTCAGCTGGGCGGGGAAGAGAAAATATAATGAAAGGCTCATGGGTAGAGATAGGGACAGGGAGAGATCACTCACTGATTACCTTCACAGGAAAAATAGACTCAGCTTGGGGAAATGAGTGTATTTTATTACCAGTCAAATCGAAGTAGGATAATGTGAAATAAAAAACAAATCTTAAAGCACCTTCCCCCCACCACCCTTCTTCCCAGGCTCAACTGTGTTGCTTATTCTCTACCTCCTCCCCACCGGCAGCACAAGGGGACAGGGAATGGGACTTAAGTCAGTTCATGACACATTGTCTCTGCTACTGCTTCTTCCTCATGGTAGAGAGTCCTTCCTCTGCTCAAGCATGGGGTCCCTCTCACAGGAGACAGTCCTCCATGAACATCTCGAATGTGACCCCTTCCCACAGACTGCAGTTCTTCAGGAACTGCCCCAGCACTTGTCCCTTCCATAGGGTGCAGCCCTTCAGGAACAGGCCGCTCCAGTGTGGGTGTCCTGTAGGGTCACAAGTCCTATCAGCAAACCTACTCCAGCATGGGCACCTCTCTCCATGGGTCCACAGGTGCTGCTAGGAGCCTGCTTCAGCACAGGCTTTCCATGGGGAGTCACAGGCTATTTTTTAAAAAAAAATCTGAAGTTGAAATGTTAATACCATAAAATGGCCCCCAAGTCATTTACATTCTTAGGGGACAAATTTCAAACATGTATATTAGGCTCTAGTCACATAGGTTTGTACTAGCTTTACTTGAAGAAAGCTCAGATTATCCACTTTATCAAATACTTACCAAGTATATGGAGTGCAGAGTGTTCTTTGTCTATAAGCAATATTTTTTCTTTTGTGTCTTGGAGTATACAAATCTGAACTGCAATAATAATGTAGCACCTCTTATTCAGGTTATTGCAAAAAAGGACCTTTCTTTTAACCCAATTTTCCGTATATTTTCTTTCTTCTCATATATTTATTTCTAACTTTTTTAAAACCCCAAATTCTTTAAGGAATAAATAATACCAGTTTAATCCAGTAACATTAATCGTTTTGGTTGTCTTTGTGCACATGAGCCACCAAAGCTATAAAAATTTTCAAGTGTACACTGGGACAATAGTTTTAAATGCTGTTCCAGGCATATGCCTCCTCCAAAACTGCAACCCTCTAATAACCTTCATGAACTGGTGTCACACTCAGATTCAATGTTGAGAAGCAAGTCATAGTGCAAGCAACACAGCACTGAGAAGGAAGCAGACATAAAGAGGGAAAGCAGCATCCTCATTTCTATCACACAAAGTTGAGATCCAGCTGATAGAATTGTCCAGATTGCACTAGATTCCTGTGTGTAAATGGGGATCTGATGACACAGCCTGACAAAAAGTCCATGAGGCACAATCTAATCTTTCAGAGTCAGCTTCTTTGTGTCCCAAGGAGTATGTTTTCATACACTTCATTGATTGTTTTCATTACAGTGCCTCTCAAAAAGGATTAAGATCAATTTTAGCCTTTGCAACCGAAGTTAAACTTGTCTCATATGTACAGCATACAAATGCAATCCTGCATTCAAGCACCATCTTGAGATGACCTCAGAAGAAAGATTAGTGTGTGCCCAGGTGTGCAGTTGTTTACTTGTAGTCCATCTGCCTTATAGCATCATCCCTTATGCATAGCTCTGTACTAGAAATATCTCAACATAGGAAAACTGCAACAGAAAGTATGTGTAGGTGTTCCAAGTTCACTGTGGATGCCGGCAGATAAATTATAGGCAGACTATTAAGAGCAATAAGGACATGAAAAGATGGATGAGGGAGCACATTAACCTTGATCCTACTCTCTGACCAGGCAACTTAAGTTAAACTGAGTGAATCTGTTAGACATTGAAGGTTCAAGTGCAAGTCATGATGCAAGCTCCATGTATTTGTCAACACAGGTTCAACAACCCACACAGCTACCAGTGGAATGAATTAATAAATGAATAGATGAAACCAAGCAAGACAGAGAGAACCTTAGTGAGCAGAAGAAATCCTTTGGAAGGGTACCCACAGTACACTCTCCTTTGGTTAAAACCATATGTCTATAATTAGTCACTTCTAATCCCTGCTTACAGAAAGCTCTCCTGCTCCCGTGTCTGGTAGCAATACCTTTCACTACTTCAATCCCATACTGGTAGAAAAAGACAGGTCACCAGTTATTTGCGACTTCACCACCTTCTGGTTGAATAGCCACAACATATTGCAGGTTATGTTAAAATATCCATGTCTACAAAGAAGGGTATGTAGAAATCCAAACCATAAAGGAGGTGGAAATCCAAACTATAACAGGACTCTGAAACCCATCTCTAGCAACACAGATGGCACTGAGTCCTTTAGGCCATTCCTCACTCTAGAACACCAAAAATAAGAGAACAAATATGCAGTTAAGTGGCAGCTAAACTTAACAATTTAACATACTAAAAATTACCAGAGAATATGCCTGATGAAAGAAACCGAATTCCATTCAAGTTACCATCAATGCAGAAATATGGAATATTCTAACCTAGGGCTGTCTGAATCTGAATTATGCTACTGAATTCACCTTTCAAGCAGCTGTGATACCAAGTGGACTATGATGTATTATACATATTTAACATTATCTCCAGAATCTAATATGACAAAAATAGGCTCTATGGCATATCTTGTATTATCCTTGGACACTAGACATCTAAAATAAAGTTTACAGCATGGATAAAACTATGAATCCTGGTGTGCTTCACTCCAGACTTTTGATTTAAAGCTTGGTTGGTATTCTAGTGTTCATTTCTTTTGCCCTTCCTGCTAATAAGCTTTCTGCAACGGTGGGTATCATGAACACAGAACTAATACAGAGTGCATGACAGATCTCATTTGCACAACAGATCTGCAGTGCGAACAAAAGCAAAAAGGCCTGCTCCATTCTATATAGGAAGAAGGATTCGCTAGGTGAGTAAATACTGAAGAGGTATTTGCATTAACAAAAACTGGATATATTCATCCTTGAATTTTATCATTCTACTTCTAAACAGTTGCAGAATTTTTGCTCTCATTGTGGCAATACTGTTAAAAAAGATACCAATGCAAATCTGCTCATCTGCATCCCACCAAGTATGCAAGCCCAGTTTCCAGGAGACAGGAATATTTTGGGAAACATTTCATGTGACTGAGGGAAAAAAACCCACTTTTTTCTCCTTCTGGGAAAGGGGGAGGGGGAAGAAATGATCCACACAGAGATGAATTGAGCAGATACTTTGTTAAACACAGAACAAGATATTACTTTTGTTTGAATATGTCTGGCTGAAGTTCCCTTATTCACAAGTAGCCAGCATAAAGAAAAATATACACAGTTTGGAGGCCATACTTCGTACATACCAATATTTAGGTGAAGCAGATGAAAATAATTTAATAATTTAAAGGATCAGAGAATCACAGAAAAGCTTGGGTTAGAAGGGACATTAAAGATCATCCATTTCCAATTTCCCAGCCATGGGGAGGGATACCATCCACTAGATCAGGTTGCTCATAGCTCCATCCCACCTGGCTTTGAACACTTCATGGATAGGGCATACACAACCTCTCTGGGCAACTTGTACCAGTGTCTCACTACCCTCATAGTATAGAATTCCTTCCTAAGATCTAATCTAATTCCCTCCTCTTTTAGTTCAAAACCATTCTTCCTTCTCCTATCACTGTCTACCCACATAAAAAGTTTCTCTTCCACTTTTCTGTATACCATCTTCGGGTAGTGGAAGGCAGCTCTAAGGTCTCCCTAGAGCCTTTTCTTCTCCAGACTTAACAGCCCCAGCTCTCTCAGCCTGTCTTCACAGGAGAAGTGCTCCAGCCTCATGACTATCTTCGTGGCCCTCCTCTAGACTCATTCCAAGAGGAACACATCTTTCCTGTGCTGAGGATCCCAGACCTGGATGCAGTATTCCAGTTGGGGTCTCATTAGGACAGAATAGAGGGGCAGGATCACCTCCCTCAACATGCTGACCATGATTCTTTTAATGCATTCCAGGATACGCTTGGTTTTCTGGGCTGCAAGCATAACACTGACAGCTGATGTCCAGCTTTTCATCCACCAGAATCACAAAGCATTTCTCTGCAGGGCTGGTCTCGATGAGTTCTTCTCCCTTCCCTGACATTGAATGCTAGAGAAGCACAGTAAGGGTTGTCTTAAGCACTGTAAGATAGAGGTTGCGGATAATTTACCTTCCTCCCTTCCTCTAAACTGGGTACCATGACATCTAAACTCAACAGCAGTCAGGAATGTGCAGTAGAAATTAATCTCAAATATGTGACTATGATTTCATATTTTTCAGCGACTTCAAGTAAGCCTTGAGTTTGGGCATGTATTACAGAAGTCATCGTCTAATTCTGTTTTATCACTCCAGCAGGAGAGAAATCATATACAAGTTACATGGATATTTAAACAGTAGCGAGCAATCAGACATCTGGTACAAATAAGACTAAAGCTTCCTTCTGGAGGAATTAACGATTAAGAAAATGGGACAGCAGGGGATGAGGGACAGAGGGCTAGAGAGATGGAGAAAGAAATAGGGAAGAAAATAATTTCCGTGTGAAATATTTCTAAGAGCAAAAGCAGAAGCTTTTCAATCCACTTTTCAGTGAATCCAGCGTGCAGAATTACAATTGCACAAGAACTACACAAACCTTATAGCTTCTCAGCTTGGCCATAAAGACTTTGAGGTATTATTTTAATTTTCTTTCCACTTCTACTCACCTGTTTCCATAAACTTTGTAATAACTTTCTTGCCATCTATTTATGATATCCAAGACAGACTTGTGTTAAGAATAGTTCCAGGGTCTTGGTAAACAGCAAATGCCATTTCTTTAAGGTACTGATCTAGCAATCATGCATTCTTCCTTCTGATTTTTATAGGCTAATAGGATATGCTATGCTTGGTTTAACAGACTATTTTGAAGAAATCTTATCTAAGAAGGGTCTACAGTGATTGATACTTCCCAGAAAGAGTCCCAGACAGGTAGCATCAAAGGTAAGATCCAACAGAGTTTTGGATATCAGTATCACTGCTGCTATGATTTTTATCCTTCATACTCTCTACATACCACTTTGAGCATTGTTAATTTTTTCTCCCTAGCATGTTACTAGTAGTGTGGTATTAAGATACCCAGAATAATATTGTCACCTCAGTGTAGTCAGGTTTTAGGCATATTTCAGACTACCATGCTACCTGTCTGGGACTCTGGAATAGATCTTACCTTTGATCTTGGGGCATGAATAGGGTCAACACAATTACTACAAACTCTCAATGTACTGGAAACAGTAGATCATATAGCCAGGTGGACAACAAGGTAACTACTTTATCTCCTTCTGATTTTCAGACATTATTCTTAGCTAAGGTCTCAGCAAAAACAGTAGCACAATTAAACACAGTGAATAGAAAAAGAAATTACAGTTGCACGTTTTCCTACACCAGATGCAAAGACTACTCTCTTGCCATTTTATAGCTCAAAGCAAATGTGATGGATGAGGAGAAAGTTGAATTTTACAGCCTAATATGGGATGTGCTAAACAACATATGAAAGAGTGATGCTGTACTACTAATGGGAGCTTTAAATGGGTTATGTACAATGTCTAGAGAACTGCTGAGAGCTTACTCAGTATCTGCAATAGTGCATGAAAAGATGAAAAAGTATCAAGTGACTGAAAAAAGGGCTTAATTGCCAAACTGCCAGAGAGAGCAGTTCTGCCAGGTTGTAATAAGAAAGTTATTGGGACCTGCTGATTTAAGAATTTCTAGTTTCGTAGCTGTTACTTAATCTCCTTAATTACTGTTGGAAAGCAAAGCATATTACGTCATCAAGTTCCTTCCCCCCTCTTCACCAAATACAAATATTTATTGAACGTGACTGCCGTTCCTACGTTTGCATGATCAGTTCCAATATTGCCGTCCAGCAACATACTGATAAAATTGTCAGGATTTATCTTGTTCTTCATATATTTAATCCTCTTATTTTTCTTATTTCTGCTGACTATAAATTTCACCTTCTGTCCTTCCCTTATCAGTTCTCTGCAATTTTCTGGGTTTTGATTTACATTATTAAATTCCTCTTTCATCCAATTTTTACATACACTTATTATTCATAATAGCATTTGCATCCTCACAGAGTCACTTTCTAATCAGTGTGACACGCACTGCTGTGGCTTTTTGGGCATTTCGTAAAGTGAACACTTACCAATTGCCATTCCTATTTTTGATCATCACTGTTTTCTGTTTTGTTGCAATTGACCCTTTCGGGACATGAAGACACAAGCATTTAATATTGAATTCACTTGTACTCAACTAAAATCAAAACAGGTACATTTGCACCAAAGCTACAAGGGATTCTAAGACTGTGATCAATTCTATGATATATCAAAAGGAAAGCCTTAAACTTTGCCTAACACTTTGAGTTAAGAAACACCTAGTTTTATTCTGTTATGCCAAGATGCAACACTGATTTGGGAAAAACATTATCCACAATGTCAGAAATTCAAGTATTTCAGAGCTGACAGTATGGTCCATCTGTGCTAATTCAGCTGGAAGTCAATCACCATAATTCAGGTGAGAAATCACACAGTACATTGGGACATGCAGAAGAGAAAAGCACACTACAGAAAGTGAGCAAACCGACAAGTCTTTCTATCTGTTCATATTTTTGCTGGTCCCTAGGTAGTTTCAAGTCCAGTGGAGCAACAGTATTTTCATTTTTAATCCAATTAGATATGGCTATTTACAGAAACCAAAGTTTTAGGTACCCGACAGGGAGGTAACTTTACTAAGCTGCACCATCATCTGGGCCAGTGTTCTAATAACATTCACTGCCTGACTCTTGCAGGATTATTGGTCTAATAGATGCCCGTTATGATCAAGTTCTGAGACACATCTACCTCTGACAGATATTATAGGTATATTTTGGCCATGTCTTTCTCCTTATTCATACAGTCACCCCCAAAATTTGATCCTCTCCATTGTTACTCTAAATCAAGCACTTGTTACTGTAATCATTGCTCCTTTTGCCTACCTACATCACAGGGCATTTGCAGTTACCTTCATGTCATTTTCAGGAAACACAGGAAAATTCTGGCCATCAGAAAGTCTCAAAATGTAACAGCCTAAGTAAAATAAACTTCCCGAGGAGGTCTGGAAACCTCAATAGTCAAACAAAACAAAACAAAATAGTCAACTGAAACCATTCCCAACACAGGACATGCAAGGAGTCTGCATAAGATAGATTGATTGGTGTTTCATACTGCGTCCTTCTTCACTGGCACATTTTTAAAATTTTCTTTCTCTACCTGGCTATTTTCATAAGCCTTGTATGCCCACATAAGTTTGGGAAGTTTTTTTGAGACATATACTTCTGCCAACTTCTGCTAAAATTATTCAGCAAGGTCAATAATTTTAGAAACTGTAAAACTGATACATAAAGAGAAACAGATTTGTCTTTTTGAATTCGCATACACAGTTTAATTACTTTAAGTCACATATCTATGGAAAAATGAACTTAAAAAGCAGCTAAGAATGAGACCCTCTACCTAGCTGTTCAGCATAATGCACTAGGGAAAAATTGGTTTTACTGAAAGCCCAGAGCTCTATACTCTTTGAGCCACTTGTTACATACATTATAATGTAGACTTCCATGTTCTGTACAACTTTTTGAGCTAACTCAGTTACTGGTAACAGTCCAATTACAGAAGCATGGAGTTCACAGCTCACCATGCATTAAATTACCCTTCTTCCTACAGCTGAATTAGCTCATTTAAATCTAACTTCGATAACCTCAGTATCAGGATGAACTGAGACATTTCTTTAGTCGTTGATGAAGAAGCAGGGTAAATTAACCAGAGTAACTTGGGATTTCAGTCATTTAGGGGTCTTGCATGGTTTTCTAAGTGAACAGTGCTAACTGTCCCTGCAATGACCTCTACTTCTCAGAAGTTTCTATAAACTTACAGAAAAAAACACACTAAAGATGGCCAGTATCCATGGCTTACTCCACAGTGCCAGATGCAGAAGTATGATTCTGTGGAACTGCACTGCAAATTGGTTTTAGAAAAGTACCACAAAAGACTGGATTGTGTCTCTCCACTAACACATTTAAACTTTCTAAAGTATGGGTACTTATATATACAGATAGTTCATTTATTATGGACAGGATGTAGTAGATTGACCCTGGCTAGATGCCAGACATCCACCAAAGCTGCTCTAACACTTCCCTTCTCAGCTGGACTGGGGAGAGAAAAGATAACAGAAGTTCATGAGTTAAGGACAGGGAGAGATCACTCATCAAAAAACATCACAGGCACAACAGACTCAGATTGGGGAAATTAAGCGAATTTATTTCCAATCAAAATCAAAGCAGCATAATGAGAAATAAAGCAAATCTTAAAAACACTTTCCTCCCACCCTTTCCTCCTTTCCAGACTCTACCTCCTCCTCCACAGGAGCACAGGGAGACAGGAAGTGGGGTTTATAGTCAGTTCATCACACAGTTGTTTCTGCCACTGCTCTCAGGGAGAGGAGTCCTTGCCCTGCTCTGGTGTGGGGTCCCTCCCACTAGAGACAGCTCTCCATGAACTTCTCCAACATGATTCCTCCCCAAGGGCTACAGTTCTCAATGAACCGCTACAGCTTGGTTCTTTTTCCACAGTGTGCCATCTCTCACAAACAGCCTACTTCAGCTCAGGTCTCCCAGAGGGTCACAAGTCCTGTAGGTGGATCTCTGCACTCCTGTTGACCTCCATGGCTGCAGGGAAACATCCTACCTCACCATAGTCTTCACCACAAGCTGCAGGGGAATCTCAGCCCCAGCACCTAGAATACCTCCTCTCTGTCCTTCTCCACTGACCTTGGTGTCTGCATAGTTGTTCCTCTCACATATTATCACTCCTCTCTTCTCCAGCCACAATTACATCTGCACAATTACTTTGTTTCCTGCTTAAATAAGTTGTCACAGAGGCATTACCACCATTTCTGGTTGGCTCAGCCTTGGGCAGAGGTACATCCATCTTGGAGCTGACTGGCATTGGCTGTGTCAGACATGGAGGAAGCTTATACCAGCTTCTCACAGAAGCCCTCCTTGTAGCCCCACCACTACCAAAACCTGGTCATGCAAACCCTATACACAAGGTAACAGCTGGTGCTTCAAAATCATACCTTCTTAAAAATCCTGTCCAGAGTCCAGAGCAGGCTGATGCCACAAGTGTTGCCTGGAAAGCCTGGCAGTGGCTAAGGGCAGGAGTAACAAAGCATGAGCCAGAATATCTAGAGTTTTGAAGAAATGCTAAAGATTATTTTCACTCTCACAGAGGGTTCTGAAATAACGTCTCTGGAGATAGAATATTAATGAAATATTCCCAAGTCTACTTCTTCCATCAACTTATATTAAACAAGTTAATTAAAATAAACATGTTGTATTGAAATAAGTCACAGTGAAGTCATAATGAATGGCATGACATGAATCTAATAAAACATTATCATTTAAACCACTAAGGAAATGATGGACTATCCAAACCCTCTGCATTCTCAGGTCTTAGGACTGAAAGATAGATTGCAGGATGTAATGATATGGTTTGGAGCTATCAACAGGATAACAAGAAGATGACTGCACTCCACTCTCCTTTGAAACTGTAACAATAAAAATGTGACATTTGACTATTGTAAGATTTGAAAGAGGATAAATAATGGATAACATTAAGGATATTTGTCATCTTATATTTATAAAGTCAATACCACGTTTCTCTACAGTAACCTGACAAATGTTCCACAACTCCTATGCAGCAATAATGTCTAAAAGAAACAAATCAGAATTTGTAGAGCTCCATTTCTTGGCATTTCAGCTGAAATAATAATACACTTCTGATTACTGTCTTGGAAGAGAAGGCAACAGTTCCCACCCAGGATCTGGGACAAGATAACAAAAAAGCTTCAGAAGTTAGGAATTGACAGCTCTGAGGCTAGAGGGTCTTGAAATAGATGAAAATAGTTCTGCAGTGGAGAAAAGAAAATTTCTGTCATGGCATTTCATGGGTTGGGATTGAAAAGGGGAAATCTGGTTGAGGAGTGTATTTATATATATATACATGTTTATTTATTTATGAACATACACATAGCATGAAGTTCCACCCAACTTTAACATTTTTATACAATTCTTTGCAGCTACCTTAAACCTCTGCAGAGCACAGCATATTATGTAGAGAGCCATACTGGATCTAAAAAGACTCAAGACTTTGAATACACAACAAAGCAGAAGGCAGCACTATTGACACTGCTGGAAAATGGAAAAATGACAGTGCCAGCAGTACAGCCATCAAAAGGATTGTGCTGTTCACTCAGATTCTCTGAAAGATTCTAATATATATTCCATATTAGTAGGTGTATTACAATCTTCTCTTCAAAAAAGGTCCAATAAGATTCTGCCCACTGGACCTTTCCACAATAGTGGTCCTTATACTCCAGTGTATGATATAATAAACTGAGTTTAATACCAAGATCTTGAAAATAACTTTTAGATTTTATTGAAACAATTCATTTCTTCCAATAGGAAAATATCAAGGATATCAATTGTTGCAATTAATTATGACTCTGGATGCTGAGTATCTTCCTTGTTTTCCAAGTTTAGTACCTCTTTGTCATCTAGAAATTCAATTCTGTTTCCATGGCAAAAAAAGAGAAAAGGTCAGTTGCAAGGTGTATTGGTCATGCTTGAATTCATTTAGGATGTCTGAAAAAAGCTGCAGAAAGCACTAGTGAGGATTCATTATAGCTAAGAAATAGAAAGCCCATGTAAGATAAAAATGCTGATCAATTGACAAGCCACAAACTTTTATTTAATAAAATCAAAAAAGTCAGTACTGAGCTCCTAATATTTTATGAAACATCAGCTTCTTTTTTAATGTGAGAGTGATACACAAGTCTCACTCAGCAGCAGCATGGAACCCACATTATTTCTCAGTGCTGATGCTCAAAATTTTAGTTGTGTCATTTTTGTACTGTAGGTTAGCACCTGCAACAAAAGCACTATTTTTTCTCACTCTGGAAGAATCAAGAAGCACATACAGAGGGGGGGAAAAACAAGAGGCCTTGATCATTATTTTGTTACCTTGGAAAATACTTAACATATTCTGAAAATACCTGGAGAGGAACAAATGACAGGCTGTACACTGCTGACTAGTCAGAGTCCTTCCATTCATAGAACTCTATGCAAAGCAAAATCTTTGGTGTCTTTCTGATGTCTTTGTTCCAACCTGAATTTTGTTGACCTCAGTAAAATATTTAATCAACTAAGTATTCTCACTTGACTCAACACAGACAGAAATTTAGCTATAAACAGAGAAAGGGAAGGTAGGTAGAGTTTGTTGACTCGCAGGAAAAGGAAGACATCAGAGGCAGGAAATGGAAGCTTCCATATAACCAAAACACTAGACTTCCCAAAACTGCAGATGCTAAGAATTAATGGACTAGACTGACAGAACTCAATATTCCTCTTTTGGATAGTGTAAGACAAGCAATACGTGCCAGAGTAGCAATCTGTAAGGGCTAAGGCATACTTGTGTAACCTTTAAAAACTCCCAGCAATGTAAGATGTAAGAAGTACCATTCACATTTTAGATTCCCCAAACCGTATTTGTGAATTAACTGCTTTTGACTGTGCTACAGTTAATGTTTGTCACAGTAGTTTGTATGAAGCTGTGTTTTGGATTTGTGCTGCAAACAGTGTTGATAACAAGGGATGTTTTAGCTACGGCTGAGCAGTGCTTACACAGTATCAAGGCCTTTTCTGCTACTCACCCCACCATGAGGGTTGGGGTGTGCAAGAGGCTAGAAGGGAGCACAGCTGACCCTCACTGGCCAAAGGGGTATTCCATACAATATGCCATTATGCTCAGCAATAAAAACTGAGGAAGGAAAGAAGAAGTGGTCCTAGCACCAAGTGTGCCAGAGTTTAAGAGGTGTTTGGACAATGTTTTCAGGCACGTGGTGGTCCTTTCAACTCAGAATATTCTGTGATCCTGAAAGAGCTCACAGTCTCCAGTGAACAAGCCCAAACTGACATCTGACTCATTGTCTGACATTGAGCAACTCTCTTTCTGTCCCTGCTCCCTCTCTCCATGAATAAATAGGAATAATAGTAAAATAAATGCTAATAACTATTTTATTCTAGAAACTATAGTATTGTCGTTCCTCTATATCACCACATCATCTATTAACAGCTGCACTGCAGGAAATCCATACTCTGGCAGAATACATATGTGTACATACTACTGCTACTAATATGTCCAATTAAGTGTTGATTATCTAAAGCTTTGTCATGTAATCAGTTTAGTGGGATATAAATTAAAAGACTGAGATGTTGCTCCATTATTTTTGAAGTGCTTAAAGTTGTGCATATGTAATATAATACTGAAGCATAGTGTCTTTAAAGTCAACATGATGAAAAATAATTGCTCATGTCAAGGAAAACGTGGATATTACAGGAGAGTGAAATAAGAGGTAAAATATCCCTCTGACCAGATATAAGGGTTCATCTCTGAAAAGCAAAGGAAAACCACATCTGAAAGCAAGATCCTTTCTTTCATCTGTTTGTAGAGTTAGGATTAAATGGCTGAGCTGTTAGCCAAACCCAAAGGCAGTCCTGTACATGACTACAGCAGAAATATGGCATTGAAAATGTAAAAAATCCTAAAAGTTCTCCCTGCTATCCTGCATGATGTCTTCTGTCACCAGTTGTTTTCACTTTTCAACTCTGAACAAAATAGGATATAATACCATCTCAGATCAAGCACTGACTCAGGTTAAGCACTGACTTCCTAATGATAACCTTGGTATGGATAAGTGATGTCAGGAACCAAATTATGATGGCAATCAAAAAAATATCATATTTAAGGACAATACTCTGCAGAAAATGGCAACAGATAAAAAATTAGAAGCACAGTAATTCAAAGACCATTCTACTATAGTTTGACTCTGGTTCCACTAGAAGACAGTACTGCACCATTTACTCTATATATAACAAATGAGTTGTATCAAGTTAGACATTAATTTATTTAGAAAGCAACATCATACTATCACAGGTAAGTGACTAAATTTTATGTTTTTCCGTTACACTAAGACACATTGATATATACCAAAAATACCTACACATTTAGGAGTCTCTAATTTTGACGTAATTACTTAACATCTACCTTTGCTGTCTGTGCCTACTGTGAACATACACTTAGTGTTTCTCATAGCAACCAATTAGTATTTAATAATGTAGCAGAATGACTTATTAGGCCTAAATTAAAAAGCTATAGTTGATACATCTGTAGCACATAATAATAATAGTTGATGATTAAATTAGTCAGCTTGGTACAAAAAGGACAAATCGCAGAATCTGGCACATCAGAGAAAGAAAAAGACATATTATTTCATCCTGTGCATCACCTACTGATGCATAATTTATCTCAAAATATATTTTGAAGTTTCTGTCTAGCCTAATTTTAAATGTTTCCAGTAAGACATTTCATTGCTTTTCTACAAAGCTTAGTAAATCTTTTCAAGAGAAAGTTTTCTTGAAGTGATGATTAACTGAACTAACCCAAGAAATTCTTCGTGTTCCCATTTATAATCTTTAGGTAGCAATAGATAGTAACAATCTCATAATATCAATCCTAGGCTTTGTCCCAGTTTTTCATATAAACAAATAGTGGTTAAGATAAAATACACTATATCAATGACACATAGATGATTTTTCTCCAAATTACTGGCCAGGATATTGAAATTGCCAGTAGGTGGGCATCTGTCTAACAAACAAGCTCTACTCCTTCGGTTTGGCTCTCCACAAAGAGAGTATAATTCAAAGACCTTAACTCATGATGAAAAAAAAAGAGAATTTACAATAAACACCACAGTTTGGGTAGTGTTAATTTCAAAGAAATAAAATAGAGCATTAAATGAGGGAGCAGTGATGAAAAGGGAGAGATCAGAACCATTCTCCCAGGCAGCAGACAAAAACTCTCTAGTCAAAAGCTCTCATTAGAACAGAGATATTTTGCAAATCTGAAAAGTAACTTTTCCAAATGGTGTGCTCTAAGACAGATTCTTTTATGAACCGTCCAAGAGATCTCTTTTGACAAAGATCTAAATCCCTGAAAGAACATAAGTAGTTGAAATTATAAAGATGTGTAACTCATTAAAATATGCAAAGTTCATAACCCTCACTTAACACGTTAAATGGCCAAAGTATTAGGAATACAATCTTTTGCTGGAAGGTTTTGTGGATTCTGCTAACAGTCAGATCTTATCTCATGTTAAATCTCCAAAATGCCAACATTCCCTTGAATGACCTGGTTTGGTAACTTCATTAAAATACTATCTGGCACACAGTCATGAAAGCAAAATGAAATCTCAGCACCTGTCTTCTCATGATGTGATTCAAACTAATCTCTTTCGTCTCTTACAAAACTCAGAGTGATAGAGGCCTGTGTGGGATAAAGGATGCTTCAGATCTCTCCTTGAAGGCATAGTGCTTTACAAAGAGTTCAAGATTCACTGGACTAGAAAAATAGCTTAGCAGAAGCCATAATGCCCTTCACAGGGGGTCCAGACACTCCAGAGAGAAGCCCATGGCCTTCATCATAGCAGCAAAACCTACTCAGTGACAAATCCAACCATTGCTTAACATAAGGTGCATAAAACTGTCCTGGGGGCAAGGGTTAAAGTCATCAACACTTCTCTGTCCAGTGACTTTCCATAACAGACTATAATAAATTCATAGTCCTTAGACCTTTTTAATGGTCCTGCTTTAACATGAAGAGAGCGTTTACATACTGTGCAGAAATGTCTAAGACACTTTTCTGGAGTTAAGAAATGTTGATTTTTAACCTTTCAGATGGAGCCTTGGAACTGTGTACCTGAAAGACTGCTGTAATTGCTATGCTATTAGAAAAAAAAAAAAGCAGCAATATTATGAGTGCCTGTGATCATGTGCTACAGATCTTGAGGGTATGGTGAATATACTTCAGACATAAAGAGAGAATAGCAAAGCAGAACCAGCTAGTTTGAAACAGGAAAGTCCACAAAATTGAAAAAGGCAATGGCAGCATTCTTCTGAAAAGTGAACTAGTGCAAGACAGGCATGTGTGATGGAGGGTGGTAGGAATCAGATTATATTATAACAGTTAGGTTTTTTTATGAGGAATGTCAATATCTTTCAATTATATTCTTTGCCAAGAAGATTTTATTGTACTTATTTTCTGGAGTTAAAGAATCTATCCTCAAAATAAAACAACAAAAAAAAGCAACCGAAAAACCTGTTAATATAGAGATTTAGACATAAAGATTACTGCAAGAAATAGATGCAGTGACCCCATTCAATGTCAAAGGAAATAGAACAGACACAGGAGGTCTTCCTGCTTCCAATATTCAGTGAGAATTAGCTCGAGCTAGCTCTATTTGTGGTCCTACAGAGGGAAGAAAGTCTTGATTTCAAGCTTGTATTCCCACCTCAGAAGAAGGCCATGTGGTCTGATTAGAAAGCTAAGTTTGTACTTCACATTTCAAAATGCATATCATAGGTGGCTCTTCCAAAATTGTAAACTTCTCTGAATCCTGACTTAGCCCATAAACTGTACAGTTTCGACATCTAATCCAGTCCTGTGGATGCCACTCTGAGAACCAGCTGAAACTAAAGCACCATCAAACACCACAAGTAACATTTCTCTGTGCCTTAATTCCAAGGTTTTTTACTACAGCTAATATTGAAATCTCACCCTAGTTAATGGCCATATGACAAGGAGATAGTCTCTCTTACTTCACTTCAGTGAAAGAATCGGTAATTGCATTCCTCCTCAGATACGATTACTTAAGACATTTGTGGAGAGAGGTTAATAACAATATAGTGATTCATGACCAGGTTTGCTCCAGATGGTTCTTTAACAGATGATAATGTGGAGAGCAGAAAGAAAACATAACAATTGCACAACCCAGCTTCAGTCTGCACAGACAAAAATCATAAAAAGATTCATCCTCTACCCCAGCAAAAACCTATCTGCTTGTAATTGAGAAAATCTAAACTGAAAGACAATAAATCTGAAACAAAATCAATATAACCTTATAGTGTGATTTATAATGAGACACTTTTCAAAGGGATCTGGCACTTTAAAAGCCAGGCTGTTCTCTCTGATTGAAGGTTTTCACCATGGAAATGGCTGGCTAAGAAATGGCACATTTACAGGGTAAGCAGCATTCACTCATTAGATGAAAGCAAAATTTAATCCAAAATTGCTTCCTCAGATTTTTATATAGCCCATTTGAAACAAGATTTTAGGGATTCCTATTAGGGGAATTCTTGTCCACATAACCAGAAACAACAATCACACCTTAAGCAAAATCTTCCCTTAGTACATGTCTAAATACCATCTTGAACACAAATGTAATTATTGTAATACAAATATTGACAAGGGGATACTGCATTTTATTATTGTATTTAAATGTGGTACTTACTGCAAGAAACTTAACAAAATTAATAAATAATTCAGAGGGTTAAGATTCCATTATATTTATGGGGTTCAGATGGCTTTTTTCTCCTAAGGATAAAAATATCCAAAATATCTGTTATAATTAGCAGGTGGCACTTTATAGCAAAAACACTAAAACAGAAGTAGCGACAGCTGTGAAGGAGGATATCAAAATCAAGAATATTAAGATGAAGTATCATTTGTTTTTACAAAGAGATGTTTATTTTGTAATAATGGATGCAATTAATACCAGCATATGCTAGAGTGTTCATGGAATCAGTAATTAATGTAGCATTAATTTCGGTGGGGTTTTAAATGCATTTGCAATACTACACACATTCAGATCTGCCATCAAACACAAACTAACTTGGTTAATAAATCAACAGCCTTGAACATATTTTTCTATAACATGAATGTTACAGGTATTTCAGTTAAGACTTGATTTTAATAATAATAACAGGAGCAAGTGCTTTGTGCTCCTAATTGAATAGTTTAGGCATTTAAAATATTGATCACAGGGAGTGAGTGGTAATTATTTAAGCTAAGAACAGCTGTGAACAGACATCATTAATGCTCATCTACCATAATTTATGCTTATAGCAATATGGCTGTTTTCAGCAAAATTTAAATCAAAGAAAGCCCGATTTAAATCTGAAAGTCAAGAAAAGGAAGATCATTGCATGAAAAATTATACCGTACTGAGCTATAAATGGCATATCCCCACTGCAATTATTGGAGCCTTTAAAGTTTAACTCTAGAGCTCTCAGGTAGTAGGGTGAGGATACTTAAATCTGTAGTCATCTAATAATAATTAAGACTTTTTCCTTCTGTTATGCATCTACTAAATGGTCTCAGTGGTCTTTCCAAACATTAATGAATGAACTGAAACACACTGTTAGGTACAATAGGTTAGTAAGGATTTGTTTCCATCATATGAATGAGAAAACTCAGGCACAAGTGCAGTGCAGGGTAGTCTGAAAATTAATAAGTTGATAAGTGGCTACAAAGCAGTGTAACATCCAGAGTCTTGACATTTATTGGGTGTGCAAAACACATGTAACCCACACCAGCTATATTCTGTAGAAGTCAAAATCACATCCTGCTGTAAACAAAGGTATTTCTCTGGAGGGATATTTGCACTCTATCTGGACTAATGTCAGTGAATTATATGGTGCATTGGTTCATTTTTACTTTTGAACAAAAGATTCCTGTCAGCCTTCACCACTTCTCTGGCTTGTCATGTATCTTCAACTGCAAACTCTGCATAGAAAATTATTGAAAGCAATCCTTACTGCAAAACAGTCAAGCTGCAGACTCTGCAGTATGGTCTTAAATATCAGCAGTCCAAACAAGAGTTTAGGAATCTCTTTGATAGAGTAAGTCCATCTGTGTGTGCTGAAGATTTCCTCCTTGTTGCCAGTTTCCCCCTGCCTCTCCAAAGTCACAAATCTTCCTCTTTTTCCATCTTGTCACATGCGGCTGCCTGCTAAGAGCAGCAGTAAGACTCCTGAAAACTGAAGCTAAAAGTAGTAGCTGAAACATCCCTGAAGAATCAAAAGAAATCCACCCCCAGAATTATTAAACAGGGCAGACTGCTTAGGCTGCCTACAAGGCACTTGTGTGTTTGAGAAGTGTTTGGCAGACAGGGAGGTTAGTCTACATCCACAGTGGACTCCATGCTCTCCAAAAACAGCAGATAGAATCAGTGATTTTATTCTTTTGAGAAACCCACTATTTGTGAAATCAGAATAGGTTTTTCATCAAATCCAGATTAATAGTTATTTTATCCAAAGTGATTTTTCACAGAAATTGCTTCCATTTTGCCCAAGTTTTATCTAACCAGATCTGCCAAGCAGGTATTAATTCAAAAGCAGAACTAGCAATGAACTTCTCATTTTCAGGCTTACATCCAGGTCTGTGCTGTGCAGATTTTAATTAGATTCTGGAACTCTCTCAAAAATAAAGCACCCATTCATCCTTGGCACCTTGTTGAGGGTCACACCTGGGGCATCCAGTGCATGAGCAAAACCGACAGCAGCGAAATCCTGTCTACCAGCAGATGCCCTGAGCTCACATTTTCTCTAGTATGAAATCAGACTAGTATTTAAGGAGAGAATGTTTAATGCCTTCTACAGCCAGGAATCATAACATGTCCTTAACCTGGCAGTACAGGTGTAGTCCAGCTCTTCTGAGCTACTACATGCAGTCATCAATTTGTGGAGTTTTGGACGTTGCTATGAATTAGATAGAGCAGAAAAATAAGAACCTTGAGTTGTTCTGTGGACAGCCTGATGAGGCTGAGCTAGTTCATGAATCCCAAATTATTTCATTTTAAGAAGAAGCATCTCTTCCCTAAGACTGCAACTGGGGAACCATTTTCTGGTGTAGAGCTGTAATAACTCACACTAAATGCTTTCCTACTCCCAGGGAGGCAACAGACACAGAGAATGATGCCTTTTTTCCCAGCAAGACATTTTTATCATGGAAAAGATCTTTTCTTAAATTTCTTAAAGGTGATGAGGGATTCTGATTCAGAAGCTTCACTGACTCAGGAATTTAACTGGGAGAAGTAAATAAATTCTTTTCATGTCTGACACAAACTACTTTTTTCTTTTTTGGTGAGAAGAGCATTAATTTATTAAATTTAATGTTTTCTTTCATTAATTGAAGTAAAAGAAAACTCCACCTATACAGCTACATAACCACTACCAGAAGCTTCTAGTTCTGAATATTTCAGGAAGCCAACAAACATCATATGAATAGTATCCTGAAAGATCTTTCTTGTCTTCATAGCAATTTAGTATTATTTTTAACTTTTAGACATTTGGGCAAGATTGCAGGTTCTTAAGATCCTGAGGCAAGAAATGCAACTTGACCTCTAAATTCAGAAATAAACCAGGCTGGGTTTGTTAGCATAAAGACAAAGTAAGTTGTTCAATGCAGTCAGTTAAAGAAAGAATCACATTAAAAATGTGAAAGAATGATTTTCACATTATATTAATTTCTTCATTTTTTTGTGGTTTTGGCTGTATACTTCTCCAACATTGTACAATATGTAATGTTTGAACGAGAAATACATTTACCATGGACTTATCTGTATAAATATTTAACATTTCCATGTTCTCTTGGAAACTAAATTCTAATGAAATCGTAACTTTTCTTAAATTGCTAAATTACAGCATTAGATAAGAGAAAATGTCCATTCTTTGATAGTTTATGGAAAAATGTGGTTATTACTTATTATCATTACTATGGCTCCATTTTGATATGAAGTTCACCTGAACAAATATAAATGTTTTAACAGAAACTTCTGAAAAACTTGTCCTTGCTTGATTTGCAGGAAGCAACTAGATATTTCAGAGATGCTGTTGGAGGCCTGGTGACAGTGTTTTGTAAGCCATCTGCATATTGCTGCAGCAGGCCAGCCCTGGATAAAGAAGCAATCAACATGATCTGGGATTTCCTTCAGATCTTTGCTCAGGAATTTGAAAGGAAAGGCCTGAGCTCCCGAGAGAGGCACATGTGAAACCACTCTCCTCTCTGCCCCTGTGCTATCATGCTTTCATTAGGACCTCGTGTTGCTGTTTGTACTCTGCAGCCACAAAAATAGGGTACCTAGACAATTGAACATCATGCCTTTTAAATGTGTAAGCATGGGTGAGGAAAAAGAAAGGGAGAGATGAAAGAATCCCCCACTGAATGTTTTCTGAAAATACTTCCTACTTGTTGCAATGTGGTCCTTTCCAAAAGAAATCATGTATGAATACACCCAGAAGGGCTGCTTTGCTAGCTCTGCCATCTCCCTGGAACGTGCTAAGGGGTAGTGCAATCTTTTAGAACCAGCAAATTTCTTCATAGTTCAATAGAATTAACCCAAAGGTGAAATAAAACCCAGGAAAAGTAGTCCGCCATGCTCAAGAAGGAGCCAGTGGGACAGTCTCTGCCATTCACCTTGCCTGTTCATGTGTTGGAAGACAATTTCAAGTGTGGATGTTTCCAGGAGCTGGTTTTGAAGAGGGTGTTTCATCTGACATACTGCTGAACTATCACCTTGAACAATCATGTGCAAATCTCCACTGGATTTCACTTCAAAGGCATGTAATCTCCGGAGCTTTCTAATGGCCAAGACCATATTTGAACTATAAGGAGAACAATATTGTCGTGGTTTAACAGCAAACAGGTACCATGCAACTCATCACTCAGTCCTTCCCTCTACTAGTGTGATGGGGAGGATAATCAGGAAGGAAAGGAAAATAAACTTATGGGATGAGATAAGAACAGTTTAACAATCAAAACAAAGTAAAATAGAATAACAATAATGATATTACTACTAATTATAATAATTAAAATGAGAAGAACAGAGGGAAATAAAAGCCAAGAAAGACAAATGATGCACAATACAATTGCTTACCAACCACTCACCAATGCACAGCCTGTCCCTCAGCAGCAACTGGCCCCTCCCAGCCAATTCATTCCAGCTTATATACTGAGCATGATGATCTATGATATCTATGGTATCTACCTCTTTGGTCAGTTCAGGTCATCTGTGCTCCCTCATGACTTCTTGGGCACCTCCTCGCTGGCAGAAGGAGAGACAGCGAAAAGTCCTTGACTTTGAGTAAGCACTACTTAGCCACAACCAAAACATGTGTGTTATCAACATTATTCTCATACTGAATCCAAACCATAGCACTGTACCAGCCATTAATTAGAAAATTAAATCTATCCCAGCTGAACCTTGGCTACATCTACATTTGTAAGCTATCAAACCCTGAAGTCTAAGCAAGTATCTATCCCTGTGTAACAGGAAAGCTCTTGTGGTGGTGAGTCAACTCAGAATCATAGTCTTGCTGTTTCATGAATTACATTACCAATGTAAGACATGGCCATATTGATAGGTAAATAGGAGTGGTCGACCTGGAGGGTTATCAGTGCAGGGAGTAAGGCAGCTGTTGGCTCGAGTCGGGGACAGTCTTTTCCAGAGAGAGATTACAGTGTACAAGCATTCTCTTCTGTGTTCTAAAGAAAATAAAGATGTATAGAAAGTGTGTGGAGGAAATTTTTCATAAGTGGTATTTTTTTCACAATTTAAGCATAAAGATATGCTACAATGGGGTTTAGGCTTTTGGTGTTTGTATCTCATATCTGCCCCTAGCCTGTCCCAAAAACAAGTATTGAAGAACCAAACCACCACAGGCTACTCAAAGTCTACACACTGATGTGGTTTCTGCATGGCTTTCAACTTTATACATATTGAGAATTTCATTCAATATCTCTTCTAATGTGAGGTGAACCATGAATTGTACTTCCCTGTGAGCAAAGCTTTTCTTCACAAATATCAAGCTGTCAATCATCCTTTCTTTAAATGGAAACCAGCTTTTTGATGGATAAAAATGACTCTGCAGGGAGAACTGATTAAGAATTCAATCTAGTAGGCCTACACACCAATCCATGCAGATGTGATTGAAAGATTAGGGTCATAAAACATGACCACAGTACCTTCCAGAGTCTTTCTTTGTATGAAGATGATTCAATGACTTCTCTTGTAATTACGGTTTTCTTGACTCAAAACAGTCTCTTGCTGAAAGTTATAAGTAGTTGAAAGCCTTTACAAAATAGCTGAAAAAAAGGAAGAAAGACCTATCTCCTAGCACCGTAAGTTATTTATTGGACTATAGATCTTTCAAGAATAAAGTTAGCCTGTTCTTAATAATTATATAAGCAAGTAATTTCTATTCAACATGATGATAATTATTTTTTATTTTTTTTGTGGTGGCATTTCAGTTTAACACATTTGATTCCATCAAAATATTTCTCATTTTTGGTCTTACAGTTCTTGGTTCTTTTATGTTCGGATAACATTTTAAAAAAATAAAAAGGGTTAGCATTGATCTCCAAATAGCCCAGGAAGCAGGGAGGCCAGGTCCTACATAAGCCTGAGAACCCTGCACCATTTGAGACCAGCAACGAGGGGAACGACTTGGGAGTAACAGTGGATGAGAAACAATGAACTGGCAGTGTGTGCTAGCAGCCCAGAAAGTCAATTGAATCCTGGGCTGCATCGAAAGGAGTGTAGGCAGCAGGTCAAAAGAAGTGATTTTCCCCTCTACTCTGCTTTTGTGAGACCCCACCTGGAATACTGTGTGCAGTTCTGGTGCCCACAACATAAGAAGGACATGGAACTGTTGGAGCAAATCCAGAGGAGACCACGGAGTTGCTGGGAGGAGTGGAGCATCTCCCCTATGGAGACAGGCTGAGGAAGTTGGGGCTGTTCAGCCTGGAGAAGAGAAGACTGTGTGGAGACCTCATAGCAACTTTTCAATATCTGAAGGGCCTACAAGGAGCCAGAGAGGGACTCTGTGTTAGGAAATGCAATGATAGGACAAGGGATAACAGGTTCAAACTGAATGAGGGGAAGTTTAGGACAGATATTAGAAAAATGTTTTTTACTGTAAGGGTGGTGAGACACTGGCACAGGTTGCCCAGGGAAGTGGTGGCTGCCCTGACCCTGGCAGTGTTCAAAGCCAGACTGGATGAAGCCTTGAGCAACCTGGTCTAGTTACACAGATCGTTATTGTGCACAGGCACTTGCTTGCTTTGTTTTTCTGATTTGACAGCTACTTATTAGACATTTCAAAGTTTGCCATGAGCTGCTGCCACTGATGCTTTGGTGTTTTTTTCTCTCAGGATAAGCCTCCATGTTTCTCAGATTTGCAGCAATTGTTGCACATCATTTAAACTGAACTATTAATTGGCAATAATATTAATAAATACTTGACCTTTTCTCCATCTCTTCTATTCTCTTCCAGGCTTCACAACTAGAGCAATGAGCAAGGCAGTAAAATAACACAGATGAAGCAAAAAGTAATTTAATATACTTTCTGATTTCCTACAGAGCATCTTTATCTCTGCTTTCCTCTCACACATACTGTCCAAACTCTGCTATCTGAAGGTCCATTTCGTGGCCTGAAATCAGTGTCAAACAAAAACCATGATGTCCAGCAACTCAACTTTTTGTTAAACAGCACAAAGGGAAAGCAAAGGAAACCACTATTCAGAGGCACATTTTCTTGACTAATCTACAGAAGTAACAGAGACCCTGAGTGAAAGTTTCTAGTTCAAACAGGTAATTTTAGCAAAAGCAGAATCACCAACATATTTTTACTTTTATTTGAATTTTGTCAAATAGTTAAAATGGAGAAGGCAAAAGTTAAGACAACAAAATATTTTCACATGGTGTTGAGTATTTTCCATGTTTTGGTTCGAACTACGCTTTTAACATTTCTTTCAACTCATTAATAAAGAAAAGTCACAAGGAAATCTATACCAGAAAAAATAAGTGCTGAAATCCAAATGACAGCTCTCACCAGGGGATGAAGATAATACTTCATTCAACAGAAAATAATACTTTTTGTGTCTTCTAAATTAATCAATAAAGAAAGCTGTTAACTTGCCTTTGGCTGTTCTTAACTAGAGTGCCAGCAAATAAAAATTTCTCATGATTAAACATGAAATAACTTTGGAAAAAAAAACATTCTGAAATGAGCTGGTTATGATGAAGAACAATTAATTGTTCAGTCTGCTATTCAGTGTTTTTCCTATCATCAACTGACCAAGAGGAATCTCTGAAGAAAGTACAGTATATTTAAGGTAGTGTATTTTTCCAGTGAATTTAAGCATAAATTTCATAAAATTATTTACTCTTTTCATAGATTTAAAAGCGCAGCAGCATGAAAACTCTGTGCTTGCTACATTTGTATCTAAGTAGAGATGTCTGATTTTAATTGAATACATAAACTCAAGAATAAATTGTTTTGGAGATACGAACGAAAGACATTTTATACTAGCGTCACATTTATAAAAATCACAGAAGTGATCTTTGTGCAATACACATGTAGCCAATTCTGGAGTTTCTTACTGTCTCAAGTAATGCCTAATGCTTTTGTAACTTATTCATTTATTCTAGCTGCAGCTGTTCACAAAGTCTATATAGAATTACAGTACCTGTTTAAGCAGTCTGGACTGACCTTTTTCTCCTTTGTCAATTTGTTTCAACCAAGGTTCCTAAACACCTCTGAGGCCCTGACTGAGCAGACTTTAGCATTTACTGCTGCTTATCATTCTTAAAGTATGCAAACCACAGATCAAGATCCAAAACCACTATGAGTTTGTGGTTCTGTTGGTAGCATAACATGCAGTTCTGACAGTGACAAAAGGATCACTGGTGTACTTTCTCCATCATATTTAATGAATGCAGTTCTGAAGCCAGAACTAATTTCAATGAGCTAGGCAACAGTAACTCCATTAGTTCTGGAAAAATCCCAGGGATTTTCTTTCTGGGTGCATCTTTTGGCACCTAAATACTTTTGTAATTCTGTTCTTTGTGCCAAAAAAAGCAACCCCATTTCATAGTTTTTTGCCTGGATAAAGTAAAATAGCATATTGAGACAATCTCCATAGCAATGCTGCCTAGGATTTATTTCACTAAAGATTTTAATTTTCCAAGATGCTTAGCTAGCTACTGAATAGTGCACAGTGAAACAGTTCTATAACATTTTAGTTTTCATGGAAGATCATACATTTTATTTTGTCTATTTTTGTCTTCAAAAAAGACCAAAGACTGTTTTTTTGTCAGAGTTCAATATCCTTGCAGTAAGTAAACTCCAGTCTTTTAAAAATTCTTATACTCACAAAATGTTGTTTGTTTACTGGTACAAAGTAGAGAAATTATTCAATGCAAGCAAATGGCAGGCTGTTTTATTTAAGAGTTACAGAGATAAAGTATTGTCAAGGTATCTGACAGCTGTATTAATAATTCATGGATTGTTTTCCTTTTGAAAAACAGAGGTAATCTCTGCAACACTGTATGAATCATTCTTTTGTTTCTTACCATGACTCTAGATAAGATATGCTAAATTCAAACACTATGGTGCAAGGTAGCAAATTTTGACTCTTCAAAATCAAAGATATTTTGACCCTTTTGTTCATAACAGGGCTATTGAGGGAGGGAGTGTCTATCTATTACTATGAAGTAATGTAAAATATACTCTACTTTTTGCATTAGCAGCAATTCAAAGATACTAGCTGTGAAAGCACACAAGAGGTGATGGGGCTTTCTGCCTTTTTTTCACTCAACCTAATGTGATACTGACCTGGAAAGCTTCTTTCAGTCCTGTATTTCTATGAGAAGAAATCTCAGCCTCTTCAGATTGTGAGATGCTTGAATATCAAATCAGGTTCCCTATTTTTGGCCTAAGGTTATACCAATATGCATTCCTCAACACAAAGTTCAGGCTTTTAAGATTTGCTTTTACCCTTGAGTGACAGGTATAGTTCACTCAGAGGCTGCAAATAATATGACTGTTTCTCTAAGCTATTTCTCTAGCTGCTACTACTGGAATAAATAGCTACTACTGTACCATTGCCTATGTCACACAGCACACTGTAGGTGAATGTAATACAATTTCCACACAGGTGATAAAAAATTACTGATCAGACCCATGCTTTACAATGATTCTAGCAGGTTTTTTCAGTGTTCAGTCAAAATTCTCTTTGTGAGTGTAGTCAGCAATTATGCAGAGTGCCACAGCAATACAGTAATAAAATAGATGTTGAACAAAATTCCAAGCACATTATCAATAAAATGCATAAGATTATACCACCCAAGCAAACAATTCTGCTGAAATATACCCTGGAAAAACATAGCTTGCCAATGAATGAGTAATAGTTTTCATTCTGTGGAGTAATTCTAAAGAGCTTTTAGAATTAAGAAAAGACACTGTTTTGGGGAAATGGCTGTCAATTTTTATTAAATGCAGATGATCCACTCAGTCATATAATTTCTAACTCTATCTCACAACTTAAAATAATTTATATTCAAAATATATTCCTACTGCAAGGTTGAAAGCCTTGCCTTCGGTCCTGGTGTTATTCCTTTAGAGAAAGCACCATTTTCTTAGAGGTTTTCTTTTCTATCTCAGGAAAAATCATACTAAATTAAACTGGGGCAAAATCATTAGGTAACTGCACACATCAAAAGGGCTCTGTACAGTACTTGAGTAAATGTCTAAGTTTTTTCTTCAGGATTGTGTTCCAGAAAAACTGATTTTTCAGATCATCTGTGAACCTGGAGGAAAAGATGATTGATTCTTGGTTTATTTATATATTTGTTTCACTAAATGTAAATCTTTCTCTAATTCTGTTTCCCTCAAGTTATGAGGTATGAAGACAAAATATTATGAGGTCACTGGATTGTAGAGGTTTCGGAGGTGTTTTGTTTTGTTTTGTTCTTTGGGGCAGTTAGATTTCATTAGTTGTTTGCTTTTGTGGTTGGGTTTTTTGTAGGAACAGAGTGCTTTAGTAGTTTTCATGGTTAACAATACTTATACCAATGACTACCTGCTAAGTTTATTCTCAACTGACAGAACAAGGGTTAGTTTTCTACTAGTTTGCATTTGACTTTCCCTTTTAAGTCATCTTCTTTAGTAAGAGGGAATAATTTTATATCTCTAAAACCAGGCAATGTTAGACTTTAGATTCTCA
>NW_008680747.1:38640-56811 GCF_000695815.1 Acanthisitta chloris
TGAAAACCTAATGGGATTCTTATGCAAAGGAGAAACTTCCTGGGCAGTGTAAAAGTGGTATACTGCAGATACCCACAAAAGCATGCAATTATTTTCAAAAAGGTACTGTTATTTTTTTTCAGGCAGTATTTTTCAGGCATTTTTTTAACTGAAGGAGGGCAAACAGTATTTCAGCAAGATTATTGTACTTCATCTGGGAGTAAAGGTACACATAGCTTTTGTATTTTGGACTTTCAGCCTAGTGGTTGATCTATCACAAAAATAAATTATTTGTTCTTCTCCGTCAAAGTTCATATTTATTAATTTTTCCATCTCCTGTTGAGTTTATTGCATCACTGCAATACCCAATTTTATTGCTCCAACCTTAGTTTATTGCTAAGTTCACTCCTTTCATGGTGGGTTGACCCCAATCAGTAACTAAGCACCCACTCATCTGCTTATTTACTCCTCCTGTTACAGTGGGATAGGGAAGAGAATATGAAAAGAAGAAGTGAGAAAAACTTGTGGGTCCAGTTAAAGACAGTTTAATAAGTGAACGATAGAGAAAAAACCCCCACAAGTGATACAAGGGCAATCACTCAGCACCTCCCACAAACAGTTTGATGTCCAGCCAATCTCTGAGCAATGACTACTTTGCTAAAACTACACCCTCAGATTTTATTGCTGAACATGACATCATATGGTCTGGAATATCCCTTTGGTCAGTTGGGTTTACCTGTCCCAGCTGTGTTCCCTCACAATACCTTGCCCACTACCATTGTACTTGTATGAGACAGAAAGAGAAGTAGAGAAGACCTTTGTGTTGTGTAAGCACTGCTCAGTTACAGCCAAAACATTGTTTGGTTATCAACACTGTTTTAGTCATAAATCCAAAATGCAACACCATATGGTCTTCTAACAAGAAAATTAACTCTGTCCCAGCTGGATCCAATACTGCTTTGTACCAGGGAAGAAATAGGAATATACACAGTGCCATGTTAATTCAGTTTTTAAACTTAGATTTTCTAATGGCACAAAGTTAAGAACGAGCACTAATTCTGTCTGACTTATTTTTACTTACGGGGGCTATCAGTATAAAGTTGTGAATCTGGGATAGTTATTACTTTTACACACCCACGACAAAGGAATGACAACTATTCATCTGAATCTTGGACAATAACTAATATATTTGCACTGTGCAATACTAACCATTTTATTTCACTTACCACACTAGAAAAGAATTACATTTTATTGAATTTCCTTTCTCAAAACAAAATTATTCTCTACAGTGGATCTTTGCCTGCCTTACTTTCCCTGGTTTCTAGTGGCTTCATAATGGAATGTTCATTCATTTCTTTCAGAAAAGGAAATGTTTTAGAGAAACTTCAGTGAAAAAAAATTTTTATTGGGGTTAATTTAAGGTTGAAAGGTAATTCCACAATTCTATGACTAATTTTATTATTCTAAATTTCTTTTCTCTGATGACTCATAGTCACCCATTTCCATATGTTACTGACAGCTATTCTAACTAACTCTGTTCCACTTAAAAAAAATAGAAGATGGACTGTATTTTCACCATTTCAGAGAACTGATCAAGAGGCTTACAGTAATGGAGTGCTACTGCTCTCCAGAGACCAGGTCTTCTTTTAAAATGTTTCCAGCAGTACTGTGTACTCTTTCAGTACATGTAAAATCTATTTTCATTGCTGATTTCTTCTCCTTTTTTTTTTTTTTATCAAGAGGAAGAGATTAAATGATTGTTATTCATTTTAACTTGGCTGCAGATATACAGTATTTAAAGCCAGCCTTCTCCAGCATGAAACCCATGGTACTTTAAGTCATTCTTGCATAGTCTAAGCTCCTTTGCATAAAATGCTCTGGGGAATAACAATCTCTAACCTTATTTGCTCCATATCACAAACTGCCAGATGCCACTCGGGGATGCTACACTTAGCTTCTGCTATAAAGATTTACTTTGTGGAGATGCTACTTCAAATGAGCCGTGGCATATTACATTCTTGAGGAGCAAAGGAACTTCGCCTGGTTCTTTCTGTGATACAACAGTTGAAGTCACAGAAGAAACAGCAGAGGAGTCTTTAATGGATGCAAAGCTGTGTTTATAACTTGGAAAACAACTGTCACTTTGTAGGTTTGGATGTCATCCAGGAATTGAAAGCTGAACATTAAAAGCCCTGAAGAGCAAAACGTTGTCACAGGCCTTGGCAAGATGGGTTCCAACAATAGCAAAAGCAAATTGTGATCAACTGATACAACCCAAAGTTTGAAATGCAACGATGTTCAACTGGAAATTAGAATCTCATATGTTATTCTAATTAAAATAGTAATTTTTTGTTCAGAATTCTTAAGAAGACAATTGTGTGGTACTGAAAAATAAACTTAAGCTTTAAAATGTAATTTCCTTAACTGGATGTTTTCTGTATTTCTAAATGTAACTTGAATAGTTGGTACTAAGGAAAATGTTTTACAGTTGCCCTCCTGCTAGGAAACACAAATGTAAATGCTAAACCAATATTTGAGCAATTACCTGGGTGAACAAGTATATATTAGGAAAATTAATTCTTTCAGCAACATTATCCATCACCAAGACTAAGGGTGATAAAGCAAAACCAAGATATGCTTAGGAAGTTCAATTTTAACAAAAGCACTCACAAATCACTTCCAAAAGTTTCTATTTTGTTTTCCTTTTAAATTAAGTCATGCTTATTTACGTATTTTTTTTAATCTTTCCAATATTTGAAAAGGTTTCATAACACTGAAATTATAGAGAAATATACTGCTCAGTTTTTTTTAGCTACTGGTTGCTTTATAGGTCGAGAACAGTCCTGGGGAGGGAAAATACAGATCTCAACCAAGAATGCAAAATTAGCTTTCACTGGATCTGTGGCAAGATGCACCTACATCTGAAAGGATATTCATTATTTTGAATGCTGAATTTAATTTTTAAAAGATTGTATCTTTGATTTTCTACCTATTAACATCAAAAGTCTGAGGATCCTCAGAGTAAATATTGCAAGTCATTTATCAGCACTAACAATGTGGTAGTGTTTCCATGTTCAGTTCTGTGTTACAAAATTACCTTGGACGCTTAAGGAGGCCGTTCACATGCAGACACTCATGTGAGGAGGTTGCTTTCTATTCTGTAGTCGATTAAGTGGCACAGGCTTCTTCGGAGACCAACAGAGAAGTTTGATTTAGGTTCTCTGAGTCATCCTGATATTATGGACCATTTTCCTGTTGTCACAGATCATTTATGACATTTATGAAAAAACTTTGTGTTATATCAACCTTTCAAGTTTGCTTTGAGCAAGGTTACAGTGGTCTTGCTGGAAAAGCACATGCTATGCTGAGGAAGTGGTGACATATTGAGATCCTAGAGGAAAAAAAAAAAGGCAGGGTGTTTTTTTCAGCTAAATGAATCATGTAAATTTTAGAATCTTACCTCAGGCTAGAGAAGAGCTGTTATCTTGCTTAAATAAAACCTGATGAAATTTTGCCTTACAATACTTATTTTGATTGTACAGCACCATTTGTTAGCAGATTCATTTCAGGCACTTTTTTACTATTTAGGATAATGATAAATGTTTTAAGGACCGATATGCCAGAGGCTGATGCTGAACCATACACTTATGTGAAAGCTAACAGTGGTTAAAACAATGATTTGGTGCTTAGGTCATCTCCTGGAACTGAAAAACTCTAAAGTGTAGCTCCTGCTCATCTGATGATCTTTGTACCCTTATTGTCTTTGATTGCAATTACTAAGCTATTAGCTACAATATTTTTTAATAAGTGTATTGCAAAAGTTTTGAAAATGTTAAATTTCTAAATATTACACTGAGTGAAGCTTATTTCTCTGGATGGTTATCATGCAATAGAGAAAATTGTACAGTTCCACAGATAGCTTCCTGCTCCAATCTTCCTACCACGTTGGTAAAACTGACAACTCAGAGAAAGCAACATCTGTAGCTTTAGAGGCTGAGAAAGGTATTGGCTGGTGAAATTATTTCAGAGTGCAAGGTTTGTCTTTCTCTGAGAAATGAGATTAGTTTTATTTGTCTTCATCAGTGAAACTAAGAACAGTACAGGCATTAAATAACAAACTCAAGTACCACAGCCATATTCCCACCTTGCCAAGGCCTAAACATGGGGTGACAAAGACTTTTTACACAGATTCAAATAGAGAAAAGAAAAATTATTCTGCTAGGCAACTGATATGAGAGGATTTTAGTAAGGATAAATAAATTCTTCCTGTATTCTCAGTCTCATGATGTCTTACAAGAAAAGTCAATCACAGATTCATAGAATATCCTCATAGAATTAAAAGTTGAAACCTGTTCTTCAAAATAAGAATGGCCCAGCTTGTAAGGTATTTGGGACTTACCCAGAATTTCAAAAATACATTAACCCAATTTTTTTTTTTATTTTTAAAGAAAGGACAGAGAAATCTATCAGTCTTTCAAAGAATAATAGTGATTCACACTATGTGTACACACTGTGATTCTTGTCAGTGGGGAAATTGGCTCTCTTCCCTTGCAAAAGGAAGAAAATCAGTTGAATATAAAACAATGTAGTGGCAGGCAAATTCTTGCTGGTGATAAATGTAACCCATACTTTAGCCCTTTAAGGCCTCCTGGTCTTGCAGAATGGCCTTAACAACTAATTCCCAATGCCACAAAAACTATTAATGATATTCCCAGAAATTGAACAGGAAGCTTTTTGATGCTGTTGGGTTTCCTCTTGAGGCTAGGATGAGAGGTACATTTCATCTTCATCTCTGTCTTTCATCACACTCCTTACTTCCTCACTGAGTGATTCAAATGGAGTTTGACACTACATACCAGACTCAGGTGTTTTGCCTTATACTGCTAATAGATACAGGTAACCAAATCAAGCACTGTTCTCTCCAATGAATCTTGTAACAGACATTTCTGCCTGTTACGACAGTAATTGTCCCCCATGAAAACAAAAGCTCTAATTTGCTTCACAAATGGTTTTAAGCAGTCCATAGTTACTGTGAAAGTCTGTCCTCTGTTTAGTTTTAATTTTTCCTTTTCAAACATGGGCATCTAGTGAAAGTTTAAATATGCAAGCTAAGCCCTGCATATGCACAGTAGTCTGAGCACATGTCCCACTGGCTCTGTGTAGATGTCTTACACATATAGATCCTATCAAAGACATGGAATGTTTTTAGACATCAGATTCACTTTTAAAACTATGGCAAATATAGCTATTTAAAAATCAAACCACTTAGTTTTGCACTTCATTTAATTTTCGTCTGGTATTAGGGGTACACATAACATCAGAGGTATTGATCATTCCCTCTGTTAGTAAACCTGGTTGAAAAACATGAAAGGATACACAGGACCACAACATTCTCCTTCTAGTAATTGACTCACAGTTATTCTTTTGCAAAGACACAAGGTACAGAAAGAACTGCACTCATTTATAGCTTTGCATCCCCCACCCCCAGAAACAAAACAAAATATCCAGGCAGATTTTAGGGAATTTCAGGATTCAGGAGTCTTTCTATGGAGTCTACACTTTTGTCATCATATTACATATAATACACCATGATGACTGCTATATTCAAAGCAAACTTGTTCTGCACACTTTATTTTAGCCATAGATTTAGTTCAGACCAGCAAATGCATTGTTTAAATCCATACAGTCCAAGAATCTTACAAAACAAACAACAGAAATATTTAGTCTGTTGGAACCAAAAAATAAAATTTCTGCTGCGGTTTCTAGTATCTTTGGATTTTAGTCACTTCTTTAAGCTTCTAACTAAATTGGGCCTCAAATTTGCATAGCAATGATGAAACATCTGGGAGAATGTCTGGACAAGCAAATTGATGGCTGGTTTTAAAGATGAGTAGATGGGCTTCTTTTTATTATCAAGATTCCTTAAGATGTATCAGGGTATAATCTATTCAAATTATAATGCAAGCCATTAGACAGGGTTTCTGCAACTTGACACACAACTTGAAGGATGTTTCTATCTCCATGGAAGGTAGATTAAGGAAGAACATGCTGCCCCAAACTAAGGTGCAGTTTTGATATCAGCACAGGTTCACTTTCACTGGCTTCATTGGGTCATGCCTCTAGCTTGCTTCCATTTCCCACACTGTTTCTGTCAGGCTATTGCTCAAGGTTCCAAGAGAGTCAGGAGCTAAACTCCTCTCATCACTGCCCCTAACCAAAGCCCCAGAAATATGTATCTTCGAACATCACTTCTGAGAAAAGAAGCATAACTCTGTTTCTTAAGAGCTGTATCCCAGTTCTTTAAAGCAACCTTTCTTTCTCTGCTTCTCTCCTTTATACTGCCTTCTGCGAAAAAGCTAATTAGCTTGAATGAAGGAGTCAGTCTGGCTTCTATCAGTGTTTCTACTTCACAACCATCAACAGCTGTTAAATGGAAATGAGACATTAATGAAAACCTTTGTAGTCTATTTCCTCTTTGTCAACAAATATGGGCTCTACTAGCAATAACCCAGCATTTCGTATTCACTGCCCACGTCTTAGACATCACACTGATGGTAAACAATTTAATATACACCAATTCATTGTCACCACAGCCAAAGCACCGAAAGCTAAGATTTTTGAACAGTGCAGCTTGACCTGATTTTCAGTGGGAGACGTTTCAAAGAAAACCTTGGGTGCTGCAGGAAACATACTGCAGATTATTTCACACTGCCCTTCTGTCAAAGGCTCTACAAAGCCAATATTCTCTGACTATACTCTATTTTAGGTTGTTGATTTTTTGGGGTTCTTTAACTCTCCAAATACACACACATCATCATCCTTTTCCCACTCCTTACTTTTCTTTATTGATTCAAACATGTTGCACAGTGAAAACACTACTGTTAAAATAAAAAGTTTTCATATGAATTTCTAGAACCAGGATGGAGGAATAGTTTTATTAAGTTCAGATACATATAGGTGCTTGTAAATGCATTATCTGATCCAAATCGACTTCTTCTTTTGTTAGATTATAAAGTGTTCTTTGGAAGACTTGTTTTGTTTTGGTTTTTTTCTTGTTGAGCTGCTGGAAACACAGTCACTACTAAAAATCAGTGTTACATGGAATAAAGTTGCTTTTCAACTGTAATTTTCTGTTATTGGTTGACTTTCAATTTCTATATATTCCTTTCTGTCTTTCCTGCAATAAATATTTAAATAAAAAAAAGAGAGTTCTGCACAATTAATTCACAGAAAACTGGGTATAATGCTTAAAATTTGCATTGTAATTACTTATGGGAAAAAATGCAATTCATTTGATTACTGTAACTCATTTGTCAGATATAATTGAAATGACCTCAGGTGGCAGGTTAAAATAGCACAGCTGATGCAAGCGAAAACCAAAACTTCATAGAAAGAAATATTCAGTAAATTCTAGTGGACAAGAAAGTGCAGAGAAACCATCTCACTTATCTATTGCAAATAAGCAAGATACAATGATACTAATTTGTTCCTACTCAGGAGCTAAGAATGAGAGGAATGAAAAAATTATAATTCTGAAAATACCTGGTCAAAATAGGTCAATTCTGAATATGCTGAAAATATTTTTAGAATAAATTAATCCATAATTCAACTTTACAGAAATTATGCCAGAAATGAATCTTAACGCATTTCTATATAAAATTCTATCAAGAATGTTGTGTATATAAAGGACTGCTAATATACAAAGTATTGTTAAAAGAAAATACAGATTCTCTGCCTTGAAAAATTTACAATGGAACAACACTGTAAGCCATTACATATGCCACTAATGCATATCTTCGAAATGAATAGGTCTATTTAAAATCACCACACTGACTTACAGTATTTCATCAAATCATAGAATCATAGAATGATTTGGGTTGGAAGGAACCTCTAAAGGTCACCTAGTCCAACCCCTCTGCAATAAGCAGGTACATCTTCAACTAGAACAGGTTGCTCAGAGCCCTGAATGTTTCCAGAGATGGGACATGTACCACATCTCTGGGCAGCTGGTGTCAGTATTTCACCACCCTCATTGTAAACGTTTTCTTCCCTATATCTTATTTGAAGCTGCCTGTTTACAACTATTACCCCTTGTGCATTTGCTATAGGCCCTAGTAAAAAGTCCCCATCTCTCTTATAAGACTCCTCTAAGTTGTGAAAGGCCCGATAATAAGGCTTCCTGGAGCCTTTTCTTCTCTGTGCTGAAGAAACCCAGCTCTCTCAGCCTGGCTTCATAGCAAAAGTGCTTCATCCTTCAGATCTTCTTCATGGCCCTTGTCAGGACCCAGTCCAACAGGTCCACGTATTTCTTGTACTGAGGACCCCGGAGCTGGATGCAAAACTGCAGGTGGGGTCTCACTAGAGTGGAGTAAAGTGGCAGAATCACCTACCTTGACCTGTTGGTTAGTCTTCTTTTGATGCAGCCCAGGATACGGTTGACTTTCTGGGCTGCAAGTGCATGTTGTCATCTCATGTCCCGTTTTTCATCCAGCAGTACCTTCAAGCCCTTCTCCACAGGTCTTTTCTCAGTCCATTCATCCTTCAGCATGTATTGACAGCTGACCCAGGTGCAGGACTTTACAATTGGTGTTGTTGAACCTCATGGGCCCCCTTCTTGAGCTTGTCCAGGTCCCTCTGGATGATATCCTGCCCCTCCGACATGTCTACCACACCACTCAGATTGGTTTTGTATGCAAATTTGCTGAGAGTGAGTGTCACTGAAGAAGATATTAAACAATACTGATCCCAATATGGAACTCTGAGGGATCACTTGTCACTGATCTCTATGTGAATATGGAGCCATTGATTTTTGCATGGTCACATCCTTTGGGTGAGAGCATGCAACCAGTTCCTCATCCACCAAAGAACCCATACATCAAATCCATATCTCTCCAGTTTAGAGAGAAGAATGTTATGGGGGACCATGTCAAAGGCCTCACAGAAGTCCAGAGAGATGACATCTAGAGCTTTTCCTTTTTCCTCTAATACATTCACTGATCATTTTTATGGTTTCTAGAGAATAAACATATACTGCAGTGCCTCTCTCATATGAGGTCACCTGGAAAACTGAAAACTCAAATTCAACAAGTATAAAGCCTTTTGCTACCACATTAAAGCAGACTGGTTTTTAAAAGCTTTTCTTATTTTTAACTCCTTGGAACAGTCACAATGGTTTGAGAATGATTCTCTTTCAGTTCTTTTGAAAATATAATTCTGCGTTTCATTGTTATTAATATTTCCCATGAATCAAAGCATCTTTGTGTTCAGCACAGTTTTGCCTAAATAAACTGGGGAGAATAAATCAATTCAAAAAGCTACCAAATACTCTGCCTAGGCGATATCCACTGTAGCCCTGTTCATGACTAAAAAGAAATTCAGTCTACCTGGTGAACATACTGAATGGAGAACAGCAGCCCAAGTTAAAATAAGATTATGTGTATTAAATGTTCTGAGATCCTAATAAAGGGTTCAAGTCTTTTGGAAAAGCAACAGCACAGAGCATTGTGAAGTCACTCCAGTTAAGCTCCACTGGCACTTAGGCCAAGTTCCAGGAGCATGATCTTCAAATTAGCAACAGAGCAGTCAAAATGCTCCTTCTTGCTCTTTCCTTTGTGAGCGAAATACTAGTTGTCACTGATGAGTGCAAGACATGCTTTATGTTATACCAGAAGCCAAAGTTAATTCTGTTGATGGCCAGAGCAGCAGAGACTGCATGTCTCCTTGATCTTTGCCAAAGTTTCTCTAAGCAGACTGTAGTCCAAATCCTCCTTAGTGGAAATCTGTGCCTGAAATACTCATGATAGAAGTACATGTTTGTACTCCCATAGGCCCATCTGTTACACTGGTATCAACATACCCACGTAGGAAAGGCCATGCCAGTAGTATCTAAGTGTCAGCCAAAGAGAAGTTTTATGGGTGAAGATTGCATAAGATACCAGTGCCATCTTTCGTCAAAATTTCTTTGCATTTGCAAAGAAAAGAATACCAGTAGTTGTAAGAGAGAGAATTCTAAGCTGAGACAAAATGTATTGCTGAAGACAACCTTTAGAAATGTTATTTTTGGCTTTCTTGGAAAAGTTGTTCTGTGATACTAGTGAGCCAGTGTAGCAATGACCTTTGGAATGATCACTTGAAACAGTGTGGTAAGACCCTTAACATGTTAGAGATTTACAAAAGGAATTGCTGGAGTTCAAGATGATGTCCTGAGAAAGAATGTGTTAACTTGAAAACCAATGAGGCACAAAGGCTTAGAAAATTTATTTAGATACCAATCTGAAACAAAACCAGTTTATATGCAACCTTTGTATTACAAGCTGTTAACAATGTGCCAAACAAAAGATACACATGCAAACAGTAATCCATAAGGAAGAGACTGAGGAGAGGAAGGAAAAAGGCCTTGTGGGCAGACAGGGATTTTTTAGCATCCTCGGAAGTGATTTGTTCAGAAGCTGCCTGCTCCCCAGCAGCCTTTCATGGCACTCACAGCAGGTGTTTCATCTTAACAACTGTGCTAGCCTTTTTATTTTCTTTCCTTACTGTACTCACTTTCTGCTTTGTCATCAGTTCAATGTCATTCATTACCAAGAATATTCTCTCAACCGGCACATTAGTGCCTGTGAAAGAAATGCCAATGCAAATCTGGAGAATACTCAGAGAGTGTGAAAACTAAAAAGGGATTTCTTTTATTAGGTGAAAATCTCTGTCCCTCCCGTACAAGCGTCTTCTACTCTCCTGCCAGTCAGTCTTATAACTTCATTTTACCCTTTATTAGAGGATCTAAACTTTTATGTGTCATTTATAGCACTTTCCCTAGCAATTAAAATCATTGACATTTTTCTCACCTTCCCATTGTGAAATAAAAAAAAAAAAGGTACCATTCTTCAGAAACATCCTTGCAAGGACTGTGGCCATGAATAGTTCATAGTGCAGGATCATCCTCCTCTCTGTGGACTATGGGGCTTATTCCTAACACTGGCATTAACCCTTTAACATAGTAATGCTCCTAAAGCCTTCATGCACTGAAAAGAGAGAATTTCCTGAATGTAATTCCCTTCTTACTCTGACATTTACAACAGAATCCTGGCAGGTTTTTTTTTTCTCTTGCTGATGTATTGAAGTAAAACCATGCACTTACTTTGTGGTTCTTCAATCGATCCACAGCATGAGGCACAGCTTCAGTCTATGTCTCAGGATCATACTGGCTAGACAGCTGAAGGTGACTCAAGGCAAGGCAAGGAGAATTTGCACTGTTAAGTTAAAAGGCATTCTGTCTCCATTTTCTGCCTTCCCAGTTAGGCTTGATAATTTTGTTGACTGGAAGTTAACCATATTTAACTGATCCTGATCAGAACTGGAAGGACTCTATGCTGAACTTGAATTATCCCCTTTGCCTTGAATCTTCCCAAGTATCTCTGCAATAAACAGGGGATTAAGTATCAAATTCCACTTGCATATATAAACGACACAGTTAAATGATTAAATGTGCAGACATTGACTTCTGTTTGTGAAGAATGGATCAGAATAGCAGAAGCTCAGGTTGTGTGAGAAAATGTGGAAAAAAATAATAAGTTCTTTCCTATCAGTTCTTTCTAGAATATTTACTTACTGAAGTAACATCTGGCTAGTAGGACCAAAGTCTATTTCAAATATGAAAGGCAGAAATCTAGGCACAGTTATGCATCAAAGCTGCTACTAGACAAAGCATTGTCTTGGCAAGAGAAAGACATCACTTGAACTCCTAATGAAGAAATATTGTTTTCATTGATCTAAAACTAGAATGGGGAAGAAAATTCATAAAATGAGTGCTGTCAGGAGTTTTCTGTTCTGCTTGGGCTCATCTCTCACATTCATCACCCCAGCCTGGCCCACACAAACCCTTTTTGCTCTCTGTCATTCTTGTGGAGAGACCATGAGTACAAGTTCATTAACACACTTTCTCAAGTGCTGGTTGCAATCAGTTAGTCATGCTTCAAATGGGAAATGGGTAGTGGGGGAAACACCTATTGGTTTAAAAATTCAGTTTTAGAGCCAAATTTTTCCCTTTTCCTCTTGTCTACCAAGATAAACCAGTTCTTCTCCCAGTGAAGAGTTTTCCCTTTCAATAGGAAGTTTGTGTGTCTCACTAAACTGTATGTATTTTTTATTGACAGATTCTACAATAATGGCAAGTGAACAATGTAAACAGTTAGAGTTGTGACTTCATGTTCTGACCAGTAGCTGACTTTGTTAGAATTGGTTGAGTTTGGGATAAAGCTGTTAGTGTTTCAAGTTACATAAAGAAACATTATTTTGTTTTAATATCTATTGTTAACTACAGAAGTAAAACTCTGTTTTCTGATCTTAATGTAGATGATATAATTAAAGCAAATCATCGGAGCTTAAAGATTTATGTTCTATTTCTAATAGGCTCTTGGGAAGAATAACACTTTCCCACAACTCTGTTTCCTCATTTGTAAAATCAGGAAAATGATAACCAACTTCTTTTATAAACCTGGAAACCTATGGCTAAAAAGTGATATAAACCAATTATTCATTATTTCTTTGGTCATTTCCTCCTGAAATATAAGCTTATTTCTGTTGACAATGTGCCTTATCTGCCTAAATTAAAAGCTGTGTAAAGTATATGGATGCTGTACAGGCCTTACTGTGTAATTTGTTTGACAAAGTAAACCTGCTCAACACTCCCTTCAGAGTCTTCAAATCCTCTCTATTTTGGCCAGGAATGGCCATGCTGGAGAACACTTGGTTGCTAGGCACGCAGCCTTTTCCACTTACCAGTCCTCCCCTAGCCTGGGATCTTGACAAAACAGTTGATAGATCATTTGTTTTCTTCCCTAACTCTGGCAAGACTCCGTATGAATATAACATTCTAACAAAATACCACAACACAACTTTCATGGTTCCTCCTCAGTTTATTTCAACTCTCTCCACTAGTCATTCTCAGCATGATATTAAATCTGGAGGACTGCCATTCTTGGACTGTGCATGCTGCCAGCCATCTGAACTACAAATATCAAATAAACACACAAAAGAGCTGCTTTTCTGCCACTGTTAGATGAGACAAATCTGTGTCCTAACATAAAAGCACTGAGATGTCTCACACACACAATACAGATCAGCGAGGACCATCTGGTTGGTTTCATTTACAGCCAGACACCAAAATGAGGAAAGTTGTCACACTACAAGAAAGGATTTTCCTATTTGGAATTACTGTAACATGTTGGAATGCATACTCTGTCAATTGTTTACTTAATAATCTAGCTGTAAGCAACCAAAGAGAATAGACTGAGTTGTAAAGCTAGTAATAAGCTCCAAATCTAAACAGATTAAACTTCTCAGGGAAAAGGGTTATGCAGGAGAATCTGCAGAAATCACAAAGATGATCCAAGGGCTGGAGCACATCTCCTATGAAGACATGATGAGAGAGTTGAGGTTGTACAGTCTGGAGAAGAAAAGGCTCTGGGGAGACCTAATTGCAGCCTTCTAGTGCCTAAAGGGGCTTATAAGTAAGCTAGGGATAAAATCTTTTAGCAAGGCCTGTTGCAACAGATCAAGGTGTAATGGTTTAAACTATAAGAGACTAGATTCAAATTAGATATAGGGAAGAAAATTTTTACAACAAGGGTGGTAAAACACAGGCACAGGTTGCCCAGAGAGGTGGAAGATAACCCACTCCTGGAAACATCTGAGAACAGGTTAGATGGAGCTTGGATCAATCAGTTCTAGTTGAGGATGTACCTGCTCATTGCAGGGGGGTTGTACTAGATGTCCTTTAGAGGTCCCTTTCAACCCTCACCATTCTATACTTCTAAATACAAACTTATGAAGCCCATATACTGTGGCCCATAGATCTCAAATGGCATCCTTTCTCCATTAAAGTGCCAATACCAATTTGTATTCATTTATTTTTGGCAAGTATTCCTTCTAATGTTATCGATATGCAACACCCATATGAATATTATTAATTATGAAAGTCTTCAGAATCAAATCTTACTCTTGTTCAAGCCAGTAGGACCGTATAATTTTTTTCAGTCCTCTGTCAAGTATACACAGTTATAAAGTTGATGAATCTGGAGCACAGCACAAACCTATTATTTTTCCTGAGATCAGGGTCCAAGCTGCTATCCTCATTCACAATAACACCCCGATACACATCTTTGATTATTCTTCTGTATGTAAGAGGTGCAGAATCAAGTTTTGATTTGCTTGTTTTAAATTATAATGTAGTGCACATGTGAGTATTTATTTCAGTAATTTCATTCACTAAGTGTAATCCTACTGGATTTAGTTCATCCCTAGTGTAACTATAGTGACATTAATATTCTAACAGTAGTGGAATTGCACCAGAAATGAGTTGGACATATTAACTGCAACAAGGCTACACAGGACATAAATCAGTGCAGAATATATCTGTCACTTAAAATTGTGTTATGTTTATAGCCACATTGTATGGTAATGTAAAGCTTCCAGTCAGCAGGTGACACTTTAATATGTCTATATTGCACAGATATTTGCTGTGTATCTCACAAAATATGAAAGTTTGTGTGGTAGAATCTGATGACACAGAGCATTTCATACTACCTCATATAAGAGGTAGTACAGTTATAACTTTTCCCATGTGCAAACAATTTTAAACCAGCACAAGAAACTGTGCTTGGTTTTGTACTTGTGTACTCAATGGCTAAGCACATACACGTGAGCATATGTGAGTATGTCTCTATTTATGACATTAATTGTGTGCTCACTGAACATACTGAGATTGTTGAAGTCTAATTAAATTTGTTTCCCTGCAAAACTTATTTATAACAGCAGACCTGCTCATTTTAATTAATGTGCATCATTTATTACCTTCCCTTGTGCTCTCCACGTGCTTCTGGTATCAATTTACTTCTGCTTCATGAGAAGTTGTCTGAGGTGGGACACCAATTTTATATGATTCTGCACAGGATGATCACCAGAAAAGCTCTATATATGCTGTCAAGCTACACAAAGATTAAGATAATGGTTCAGCTTTGCCATTTGAGGTGATATGGGTCATATATTCAGGGCCACCCAAAGAAGTTTCTAATTGTCATCTTGCTCATTATATGGATATTAGGTAGTTGTTAGTGTTCTAGAGAAGTCACTTTCAATATTTTGTTTTCAGATGAATTCCAAAAATAGTTTCTTAAATAAAACTGATGAAGATATCCAGCTATAGTAGTAGCTTTTTTGTTGTTCTGCCTTTCTTCCTCTAAATCACAGCAACTACCTAAGCAGTTTGTTTTCTGCACAGGTCCTCTGACTTTGGTGGAATTTGCAACAGCTTTTGACTGCAGGGTTTTCTTCAGAAATTCAGTTGAAACTGAGGAATATATTTGCAGTCTGCACATACACTGAGAATTGAAAAGAGACTCTTTTCAGTTTAGTTCCTTTAATCTTATCTCTAGTGTTCCATTACATATATGTCTGTGTATATATATATATGTGTGTGTGTGTATAGCATATATGAGTATAGGATTAGGAATAGAACTAACTTTGAAGCAACCAACATCTTTTAAGATTTGCTCCCTAAGATCAAAGGCTTGTTTTCACAAAATACTGTTAGATACCAGTGAGAGTTCTGGTGTGTTTCAGACTACAGAACTTCAGGACACACTGAATTTTCACAACAGCTTTAAGAGCACAGACTGAAACATAATTTTCAGAAAGACATCGTTGCTCATTTTTATTGGTAATAGTAAGTTACAGTGAGGTCTCCTAAAGGCTGTAAGGATGGTTAATTATATCTACATCACATAAAGTTAGTTCAAAACACTTGTATGCTACATGTTTATTAACTGCATGAATATAGCACCTAGGAAACAGACTCAGTTGTGCTAGATGTTATATAAATACAGGAGGAAAGTAATCATGGGTAGTCCCATTAGCATGATGCATTCTATTAAATGGATTACTTATCTATTAGTCATTGCAATAAAATCAGTGCAATGGGTTGATTTTAAGAAACAATCTCATATTTTGTCATTAAATGTGCATTCAAGTGACACTATTTGCATATATTATCTCAGAATACAGTACTGGGGTGATTCATTTAAATGCACACATGCTGCACAGAAGCAGAAAGACCTATATATTTTGTTGAGAGCTTGGAGGTTAATTGATAGGACACTGAAGTCTTTATTATTGAACAAAATCATTGGCCATAATGGATTGACTCTTAATTTAAATTGCTTTGTTTTACCATATCTCTAGGTGGTTATTCCTATCTGGAATGACATGTAAGTACAACTTAGAGCACTTACGTCTTCTGCAACTGTAATTAAAAAAATGAGACAAATGCCCATCCAGATATATATGCACATTGTCCCTGCAAATACTTTCCCACTGAAATCATGCCCACAACTTAGCAAGGCAACCCAATGGCAAACTTGACCTCCAGAAGAATATTTGAAAGACAAACTTCAACATGATCCCTTTTTAACAGGAATCACTAGACTCACCCCTTAATCATAAAATACAAGAGGTTTGTTGTCACACATACAGGTTATATCCAAGTGAAAATATTTGGAAGGAGTTTCAGAATTCCACAGGCAATGTAAAAAAACCCCACCAAAACCAACCAACCAAACCACAACTATTGACATTTTGTCACTGTCTAGAGATAAAATTTAATCAATAGAGCAGGTTACAATCTTTTTTTTGCAAACCAGATCTTGTGAGTTTAATTTTTGTGTCCTAAACTTTCCTCATCTACTGAAGTTTTGGTTGGTTTAGAGACACTGCCAACTTTCACTGTCAAATTTCTGCCCATGTTGGAGTTATTAGCATTTCCCAGGGAGGATGTTTCTTCTTTTATAGTGTTGTAGTAACAAAACTGTAAATATTAAGGTTTCCTACTAGTTTCTATGCAAAGGAGGAAGAAAAGAAATACCCTAATAGTCTTCCACCTTCTAACTAACACAGACCTGGGGTAAATTGTTCTTGATGAAACAGAAATATAACCAAAAGTATTTTCCAAACTCTAACCAAAGCTTTCTCAGTATCTGAAAAACTGAAAACAGTGGATCAAATATTAGCTTTGCAATTCCATGTTCTGACAGGCAGAGAACATAGATCTCTTCAAAACACTGTAAAGAGGCCTTTTCCTCCAAAATAGAGTTGTCTGGCTGGGTCAGCCAGAGGCTTTTGGTTCCTGAAAGCTGTTGGTGTTTTCTCCACCACAGTGAGCTGTCTCTGGCGCCTCATCTTTCAGAAGATCAAGTCCTGTCATCTCTGTTTAACAATTACAGGAGAGCTCTTTGTAATGAAGACCAAATGAGCATCTGGCTTTGGAAAAATAATCACGCCCACCACCATCACCCAAATGAGTGTGCCTTTGATGAGCTACTCTCACAGCATGAAGGACATGTCTGCTCAAAATGTTTTTCCTGACAGAACTGGAATTCTCAAATCTTTCCACAGACTCTTCTAGTGTTTTTTAACAAAGACACAGGTTCATGTGCAGCTCTCTTCCCAAGTACCATTGCTCAGTTCTTGTCCTTTCTCCAGTTCTTCACTGAACAACACCAATGTAAGAACTACAATGCTTCATCAGAGAAAGAATTTTAGGAACATATCACACTTGTAGCTTCTTAATATAAGAAAAGACTAAAGCATTAGCACTGACCTTCAGCACATAGGAGAGTGAACAGCAGGTTAATATAATTTTATATCTGATAGTTGAATGTTTAGTCAGACATGTCAGGAACAAATACTAATCTAATGAGAAAGTAAGTGCCTGGGTGCAAGAGCAGCTTTCTATATCTGAACTTGGCCTGAAGCTTGGGCTCCAGGCACCTCACTCTTCACCAGAATTCCATGTGTAAGACAGTGTAAAATGACAGTATAAAAAACACACTTCATATAGCCAAGTGAAAATGGTCTCCCTTTTTACATTTTTGACCTGCTGCTTTCTTTATGCTAAGTCCTCAGCCTATATCTAATTTTGCTTCTATTGAAGTGGACTGGAATTGATGTACCTTTCAGCAAATGTTTTACATCATTGAACTGAGTCTTATTAAGATGTCCAGAAAATCTCTTAAACTCTTCGCTGAGCTAAAAGAATAGCATGGTATGCACTGAAGTTATTCAAGTATGTTCCTGAAAAGTGACTGCTCTTTGCAGGACTGCAAGGATAGTTTATGCATTGGGAAAAATAGTTCCATTCTCTGA
>NW_008680747.1:56834-72426 GCF_000695815.1 Acanthisitta chloris
GCTGTGCTTGTTTAAAAGTGAAAATTCTCTTATCTGTTTCTATTACTTCTGCCAAGACTGAAAACAAAGGTCCTTCTTTAACACGCACTCCTGCAAGGTGTGCCGAATCTTCTGAAAAAGTCCAGGAATTAATACAGAAAAACTTGCTCTCTGAATATTGCCAAGGCCTGATCTCCCTCAAGACTTCACTAGGCAAACTTCATATTATTTTTTTTTAATATCAGTGCAGATAAAACCAGTTTTCCCCTCCACTAATGAAGATGATGGCATTTTTGTCATTAGAAAACCTGTTAGGCTGCAGAAAAAGAGATGGCAGAGTATCATCTGAGGTTGCAAGTTCTGTGAAGGAGTAATTTACAATTTTGAGAAGTAGTTTGCAACAGTCTTTAGGAAGGTCTAAATAAAATATCAGTATGGAATGCCTCTTTCAATTTTCATATCCTTTTATGCCGCTCACTGGTAGCAAAACACTAACACAGTTACCAACAAAACACAGGCCAGCAGTGTTCTCAGATATGAAAGTGGAGATTAAGCCCTCAAATGGGTTATGATCCAAAAAATGTCTCAAAATCAAACCAAAGTCTTATTCAGGGAGATTTCTCTGCCTGTGAGTAACAGGACAGAGGTAATAAGAGATAAGTTTCTATGAGCATGTTATTGGCTCCTTGTTACCAACACCTGTATTGCAAACTGGATTTTGTACTGCAGTGAAGCCTGATGATTTAATATACTCAGGACAAATTCGCCAGGCTGCCTAACAGAAGAATCATTTTCTAAAGATGTAGCAAGCTTGCCAGCTGAGTCTCACTGGCCAATGCCTCTCATGGGCACCTCTCTCTTACAGTCCCTGCTCTTCTTTCTTTACTTGCTAAAGGTGAAACACACCCTTAATTCAGACTACACAGAAACTACAAATCTTGGATTAAAATATAATAGGCATCACTGGAGTTGGAAAAGGAAAGACTCTATGTGTATTTTTCAGAGCCTTGTTAAACTTAAAAATAGAAAATCTTTAAAAACCTCTTCATCCTGCTGTTGTGACACTCTGATGGAAAAATTAATAGTACTTTAATCAAACACCTTTCCAAAAGCAACCATCTCTCAGATTATCAATTCCAGACATTTTCCAGACTTTGCAAATCACACCATAAAGAAGCAATGACCATACAACAGGGTCTCAGTCCTACAGTGCTTCAAATTTCATGTAGTGTCAGTTATGAATTCATGCAACCACATCACAGCCTATGAAAGCTGCTTGATAAAAATGGTTACAGTTATTTTGACAGCCCTTCATCTGAAAGAAGTGTTCAGCACAATTTAGTCTCACCAGACCCCTGAAATATATTATGCCCATTCAGCACATGGGTAAACAGAGGTGTATGTAGCTAACATGACAAAATCACACAGTAAGTACACAGGGAGCTGAACAGAGAAGCAAATGGTCCTGATCCCTAGGTTCATTTTCCATCCCAGCTAAATCATCTTCCTATACACTGATAAAAAAATTTCAGTCAAGAGCTGCATTAACACCAGAGAGTGAATACATATAAAAGCAATAGTCCAAAGAATTGCAGAGATAGTAAATAAATAGCCTCATCTAAAGAGGATTTCAGTTCCTTTTGCAATACGTAGTGATCATACTTTCTAAATAAATGTAAGTGGAAGAATTCTTTAAGAAAGGATTAAGCTCTCAAATCTATTCAATGGAGAATACGAATCATTCACCCTGGAAAGGGAGTTTAAACAGAGCCCCAAGCTTCCATTACAAGGGTTTTATGCAGCTGTTTTCGTACCGCTTGGCTCTTATCATTCTGCTGCTGTTTTGCACAAGGCAACATGCAGAAACACAGCTCAGCTTGTATTTTCCACCTCATTCCTTAATCTTCCTGAATTCTATTGTGCTTATCACTTCATCAGGAACCCAGAGAAACTGATTGGGCCAGAAACTCTATTTATGATCTTCTTGAAGAAGAAGCACTCTGTATATGAATAATTAATCAACAGGCAAGCTTTGTCAATTTTTGTGAAAATGGGAAGTTTGTGAGCCATTTAATGTGATCTTAATAGACAAGCCTTTGCTTTCTCTTCAAAGCATACACTGTGACTTTCCCCAACCAGTAAGGCCCAGAACTGCATTTTCCCTGTGCACAGAACATGCTATCTTTCCCAAAGATACCTGGCATGAGATGGCAATATTCCTTTTATTACTTTTTGTTACTGCACATTTAAAAGAAACTTTGTGCTATGCACTAAGAGAAACCAGAAAACTGTATGCTGCCTCCCATAATGACTTTTTCCATACCAGGTAATTATTGAATTTGTTGCTGTAAAGGCCTTGCCATTCTCAAACAGCAGTGAGCAGTGGGTTGCTGGCACTGTATCTGACATTTATCCAGATTAAATCCAAGCTATTTGTTGTATAGAAGATACAAAGGTGGGGGTGAAAAGAAGAGGGGGAGGGGGGGGGGGGGGAGCAGGAAGAAAGAAAGAATTTTTTATATGGATGATGTGAATTTACACGTGTGCATAGGTTAAATATTGTCTAACACGTACCTGGTCATTTGCTGCAGAATGATGTGGCACATTCTGAGGATGGTGTGTGCTCATTCACTGCTAAGCTGTTATTTGATTATGAATGAACTAGGAATTAAATACAAGCTAGAATGTGGTTTCCCTTCAGTGCAGAAAGAATTTTTTATATGGATGATGTGAATTTACACGTGTGCATAGGTTAAATATTGTCTAACACGTACCTGGTCATTTGCTGCAGAATGATGTGGCACATTCTGAGGATGGTGTGTGCTCATTCACTGCTAAGCTGTTATTTGATTATGAATGAACTAGGAATTAAATACAAGCTAGAATGTGGTTTCCCTTCAGTGCAATCACTTCAAAATTTTCCCTAGTGTGGAATTTGTCTATTTCTGATGCACTTTTCTTAGTAAGACAACCTCTAGGACAGTGTCTCCCAAACTGTCCTGTAGTTACCATTCCTGGCTTTAATCCTTTCCATCTGCTGATCAGGTTGTCTTTGGAACTGGAAACACACATCACTGATACACTGCTCCTGTCATCATTAGCCCTATTAACAAGTGAAAGTTTCAGCACAGTGCCCTTCCAGAAAAAAAACACAGTTGCATACTAATTTACATTATGTTGACATAGCAGTTCAGTGAAAGTTACCTAAAGGATTTCCACTATAACACTTCACTTTGATTTAGAACTACATACTATGTTCTTGGACCCACGCTGTTATCTCATACTCATTCCTGACACAATGTACAGAACAACTTTGGAAATGCTTCCTTCATCAGCCTGTGAGTCAGAGTCAGCCAGCCTTTCCCTAAGGTCTCTTGCAGATGGGCACTGCAACATCATATGCTGCTGCTGCTGCCTGTGGCAGCTCTTCAAAGCACCTCATCTGAAAACTGCAGCATTTTCCCAGAATGCACAAATACTAACATAGTTCTGCACAACTGGAAATACACTTTAAAAAAGAGAGTGCTGTGTTCAGTAAGATCCAGAGTCCAATTAATTGATTGTAACAAAGTGATCGGTTTCAATACCAAACTTGGAGATGTCTCTTGTGTGATGTCTCTGTGGGGGGTCTAACAAAACTTTGCCAGAAACCAAAGAAATAAAAGTCTCCTCTGCATCTAGAAACATGCTTAAAGGCTAACAGAACTGTGACAGTGAGCATTTCTCCTTAGTCAGTAGTCATTTGACATTTCTGTTTGACAACAGAAGAAAAATAACATAAGAAAGTGCATAGAGCAGCTGACTTTTGATCAGTAAGTTTGTTGAGTAACTGCAGCAGCATTCACTTTAAAAGAAAGATGGTGCGATGACCTTCATGAGAAGACCCTTATAGTATGGAGTTTGGACTCAGAACTGAAGTCATTAAATGACACGTGAGTCTCCTGCTTTTCCCTAGCATAGGTATTTGGGCAGGATATAGAAGATGAGATCAAACCTTAGAGCTGAAATTTAAAAACTAAGCCTGTGAAAAACCATTGTATCCACTCAGTTTCAAGGAAGGATTTGGTGCTGGTGGATTCTTTGGCAGCTGTAAATGAGATGTCTCTACGCAGAGAAGCAGAGTATGTTAGACAAGACTCACTCGCTTCGCTGTTTCTCGGTTGGACAGATCTATTTGTTTTCCACAGCATAATTTAAATCCTGTTTATAGTGACTCTTAGCACTGCAGAAGAGTGTAACTTGGCATTCTTGCTTCTTAGGGACCCAGATGCTCAAAAGTTAGGTGCTGCAGTGCTTAACTTCTACATACCCCGTCTGTTTTACACATTTGTTTTTGCTTATTCCACAACCAACCTCAAACCCCATGTGTCCCTTAGATTTTTAATCTTCAGCAGTAGTTTCCCCTAGAGATAAAGTACAAATGCTTCTAATCGAGCCTCTTAAAGGCATTTTTGCTTCAGCCCAAAGAAAGTGAATCAGCTTTAATCAACACTATTAGTCGCTAACTAGACTTACTGAAGGATCGGTAAGCACACTGCCTCATTGAATTTCCCTTACTGAGTTATTTGGGTCTCAACATGGGGTGTTTCAAAATGGCCACACAAAAACAACAAGGGCAGTGTGAGAAGTCTTCCCATATTTAGGGGTTCAAATAGGTTGTAAAAGAGTTTAATTAGATTTATGATTTACGGAGTAGTTTCCACAGATCCTATTCTCCTAAATGAAAAGAAGCTTTTCTGTATCCTAATAGTGGGCACAAGATTTTCAAAGCAAAGAAGTAATCAGTAGCCTATAGCTCCTTTAGCCATACAGTGACGTCCAACATCTGCTACACTCTTTGCTCCTGCTTTGCCCTTTCACTGCACCTCCAACATAAGCTCAGTTTTTAAATGAATTCCATTTAAATCAGCCATTAAGAGGTCACTGACATTTTCACTTCCAGAGCAGATGCATCATGCATAGATGACTTCAGAAAACGGAGCAATTTAGGTGTGTTTTGCCCAAACATATTCCTTCCAATGGACTTATTTCCAGCTGTAAACACATGAAAATTCCCAGAGACTGTGAGGTAGATTCTAAATGGATGTTAATGAAATCCTTGTATTTGCGAAAGGTCCTTCAGCACAGATGGTTCTTCTTCCATTTTCCATTTTGGAGCAGTAAAAACACTAAGCAGAAATCTTTGCAGGATATGCAGTTACTTTGAAGGTGAATTTTGCATGGATACACATGGCTGTTCATTAAAACAAGGACATAATAGCTGTTGTAAAATATGTGGTACTTCTAGAATAGTTAGTACATTTAAAAGTAATTTTTTCCTGTTTATAGAGAAACAGCATGCTACAGTGTTGTATCAAGAAATTGGCACAAATTGGTACAATTAATTGGTAAAACATTGTACAGCCTAATAGGTTTTGATTTGCTTTTCAGTGCATTACAAACAGTGGCACCTTATATTCAAAAAACATTATGAACAAGCAGAGACATTTCTGTGTTGGCATACAAGGAGAAATCAAGCATTATCTTCTGACTTTCTCTTCAGTTAAGTCCTCAATGGCTTAAATTGCTGCCTGAGATCACCTGAGGCATATATGAGAAAGTACAGTATATAGCAATGTTAATTTATAGATGCATTTATGAATAAATTAAAGTTAATTTTATCTTCCTAATAAGCATTGCTTACCTACATCTGCCAGCTCTCTACCCTTGTCTTTAGATCTACTTGGGATGCAGATGGCAAGTGGCACGTATATTCCTCTGAAGCTGAAGCTTCAAAACATTCAAAATAAAGACAAGTTTGTGACCCCTAACTAAAGACTTTTACAACAGGCAACACTTCTTTAATACTCTCTTTTTTCTTTTCACCATAAAATAATTGTCAAGCTCTCTGCCCATACAGACACAAGATACTTGCATTCATTTAGATTCCAAGACGTGTCTCCAAAAATACATGAGGATATCATATAGTGCAAGAATCAGGAAAGGTCATAAGCACTTTCTGTAGCTACCACAGTGGGAGTTTTGTATGTGACTAGGCCTCTCTGTAGCACCTATGACACTGAGTATACAGGGACAGTGGGGCACCTTGAGCCAGCAGTCCAAAAAGCCCCAAAAGTCACCAACAGAAGATGTTAAAATGGCTCACATCCCAACCAACACATTGTTTACAGAACTGGTGTATATGAATATTCTTCATTCATTACAATGCATAAGCAGGGCTGAGAGGAGCTCATCTGAACCTATTCCAGTGAAGGAGCAGGTCTCAGTACACAGGTTTTTGTGTTTTGTTTGCTCCTTTGCCTGAGACCCTTGTCATAGAGTGAGACACGTTCCAGAGAATGGATAGTACTTTCCCATTTTTCTTCTCAGCCTAATTTGCTATCTGCAGTATTCTCACAGGTGGTAGATTTGAATTCACTGCCAGCTAAAGAGGGTTTTGACCTTGCATTTCTCATCCTCTAGATTGTTCTGTTTCTGTTTCTGGAAATTTGCTCCTTGTCAGTCTGTGCAGTACCCACTTTGTATATCAAGCTTGTAAGAGGCTACAGGAGAACTTGGTCTCTCTGTTTTAAAAGTTGGAGTTTATCAGCCCCACACCATTCTTTGTACCAACACAAACAGAATTCAGAAAAAGAGATATCTAAAAAGAGATCCCTGTTGCCACTTATTTTACTTAACCACCTCAGTTTTTCCCAACGTCCTACAGCCTTCATTTGCTGAATTTCTACTCCAGTTGATCTCAAATCAGTCAACACATTTATGAGCCCAAGGCAGTGTCAGCTGTGGAAGTGGAGCTCATGGACAGAGTTGGACATGAAACTGATTATCACAAGAGTTTGGAAAACACCACCACAAACATTAATTTCATTTGGAAGCATCCACTTACTTTAAGAAGCCTGATGTTTTAGGCAGGAAATAGATGTGCTAGTATAAAATTAGGCAGCAGATTTGTCATTGATATTTAATGTTAACAGGAGAGCACCTGTCTTGTGTCTGGGATCATAGTATATTCAATGCTAAACCAGAAATTTTATCAAGTCAGAACACAAACAGTATTCTCTTCCTTGTCAAACCTTTCTCCCAACTGTTAATCAAATGCAGCTGAATTCACAAATGTTTTTTGATAAAACTGAAATTTGCCATTTCTCTGTGAAATGTAGTCCAAATCTACTTACAATATTATTTAGAAAAAGCACAACTATAAGCATATAAATGAATTACTTTAACATATTAAAGTCACTATTTCTTGTGGAATCATATTAGTCTGGGTAAGCACAATATTTTGCCAGACATAATTTCTCTACTTTGCAAGTTTCACAACTGCACACATCTGCTTCAGGTACAATTTGAGACCAGAAAGAAAACCTAATGCCAGTTGTGAAAGTCTTTTCAGTGTGTTTTGCATGCATATGAAACAGCAAAACAGGGATTCTGCCACCAGAACTGCTGTTTTATAACTGGGGGCAGACAAACAGTGAAGCTTGGCAAATTTAGATTAGAAATGAGCCAGAATTAATTACTGAAACAATGAAACCTGGATGAAGGGCAGTTGTCTTCCTAAAGAGACTAGAAATCAAGTCATGACTGGGCACTTAAAGCAGAAATGTATTTGGATACACCATTTAGTCTGAATTGCTAGTACTTGAAGTACAGGATTCTGTTTTTTTCCCCAGTAAATTTAACATTTCTGTCTTTTATTACGTCCCTTTCTGTCTCCTTACTCTCTCCACAGTTCTGCAGCTGTTTCAATTGGTATGTTTGAAGTGTCCACATGGCTTATGTCACCATTATCTTTTATATTAAATTCCATCCCCTCAAAAAGAGACATTATTAACAAATGCATATCCACTCAAGATGAAGTTTTGAATTAGATGATTTTCAATTTAAAAGAAGAGAATGATTGTTAAAAAGTAAGTCTACTGCAAGCTAATATAATGTATATCAGGTTCAGACCTTAAGCAGCTCTAAAGGTGTCAGCATGACCTTCACTGAAACAAAGCAATATGCATTCTCATTGCTCACATTTCTTTGACTGTCGTATTGCTCTAAAATCCATTAACAGGTGCTTTTTAAAGGAGTTAATTAAAACCATTTTCCCTGAAACCATTTTATTGCTTCTAAATGTACATGAAACAAGAATCATAGTAATGTGTTTCAATACTGCCAAACACAAAGTTTCCTTTTTGGATATTTAATTTGAATAGGTCAGTTTAAAGAAGCTTCACACATGTAGAAAGTTTAAAAAGTTGTCTGTTAAATTCTTCAGTTATAATTCTTTTAAAAATCCTATTATGTTTGGTTACACAAGACTGCATTTAATATACTTAAAGATGCAGTACTCCTTAGCTGTGACATATTTATGGGCTGTGCATTAAAAAGTTTATAAAATAAGCAGTATATTCTCAGTGTCAAACAGCTTTCAATGAGGACAATTATTCATACTGTCTGTTTGTAATTAGGTATGAAATAATTTACGATTATGAAGATAAGTGAGCAATTTTTTATTTAGAATACAGTATTTTCTTATAGAAATGTTCCTATAATATATCCAGAGCTCATAAATTACTCACCTTAAATTTCAGGCAGATTTCTTGTGGAATTAATAAACATATGGATTTAATCTCAATAGCATGGGCCAAAAAAAGTGAACAGGATGTATGCTACCAAGGGATCCTCCATAATCTGCTGAAAATAAATCCAGACTTAACATTGACTGATCTGGCACAGGCAAATGATGGAACTGATATGATCTATATCCCTTACAAAAATGGTGAGGACAGAAAGTTAAAATGTTCATCTTAGGTAAGGATTCACAGGTAGGATTCTTATCAGTTTTGTAGTCAGTTTTTTATTTGCAAACTGAGCTGGAAACTTTGCATGATCAGACACTCTTCTAAAATTTCTATTGAAATTTCACAAGGGCCACATGTCCTCAAAAATAGCCTCTGTCATGGCATTAGAAGCCTCTGGTGTCAACAATAATACAGTAAACAACACAGTAAAAGGTTTTATTCTAACCACAAGAAAAAGAAACAAACACGGAATTTATGTACCACTTTATTTGATCCAGATTTTTTCACTTAACTTTTTATACACATTATCAGAGTTTAGATCTCCATATAAGGCCTGACTATTGTAATACTATGACTGGAATGTAAATCCACCCAGGGATTCTGGAAAATAAAGCTGTGTGGAAGGATGTTTGCCCTATTTTGCCTTTCTCTCAGTTCATAGGAAACTCTGTCAAGGCTATTCTCAGCTAAGTTCCACATATTCACAGACAAAGAAAGAGGCAAGTTGAAAGACCATTTCAGCTCCTGCTTCCCTGCTAAGCCCTGTAGATGTTCCCAGATAGAGGTCCTTGTGCAACAGTAGTCAAAACCACACTTAAGGAGCAAATAAGAAGAAAGTGGATCCTAAAAAGCTCTCCTAATGTTTTCCAGAGGTGCTTGTTTTACATTTAGATTAAATCCCTGACAATCTGACTATTACAAAGCAATTTGTTTTCCGTGAGCATGCAAAGAATCCAAAATAATTAAAGATAAAACAGCTTTTTTTGCTAATCAAAAAACTGAGAGAAAGTCTGTATTAAAGTCACCATATCAGGGGGAAAAAAAAAAGTCACCTTTGACATTAAAATAAGTCTCAGAAATTCTTCCTAACACATAAGCCATTTTTCCTGTAAAATTACCAGTTTCACAAAAGAGGGGCTGATAATGAATGTGCTTCTTCAACCATGACAATAGTATTGCTGCTTCGTTCTCATAATGTTATGGGACCCCAGGCAGCTCCCAACTTCATCCTGGAATGATGGCATATTTCATGATTATGTCCAGCTCTGGCAGATAAGAGCATTTATATGCTAATAACAGCAATATGTGTAGCTCTAGAATTTCACCATAAGCAGTGAAGCTTTTAATCACAATAAGCCTTATGGGCCCAATTTATCTACTTTTTTTCTAAAAAAAAGATCATAATACCTACATAGGTGTTCCAAAATGTATTTCCTTTACATCAACTTTTAGGGCCCTGTAAAATATGAAATGAATGGGAAATAGTACCTCAGAGGACTGGATTAATAATAAGAGGTGGATTATGCATAACTTCTTCAAATCACAAGAGGTAAAAAAGGTATGTCATGGTGGCTGGGTGATGTTTGGATAAATGGAGAAACAGAAGCTATGCCAGGAATGCACTGAATCATCTTTCCAGAGGAAGTATTAACCTACAGCCACAACTGGAGTTAACATAGGCTTTAGAGGAACAAAACTCTCCTTAACACTCACCATGCTGCCTGTAAAAGTTGTTTGGTCTGTTTCTACCAGTAACTATTAGGAGTATGCCTTTTTTATAGCTGACAGCCCTGTGTATCCAGGTGGTCTCACTGTTTCAATTATATGTTCAGTTAGGTCCCATCTGGCACAGAAACTCACTTGTAATTCTGCCATCATGTTGTGGAAGGCTGGCTCCAAGAGTACAACAGCAATTTAAGCTTCCTACCATCAGGACTGCTGGACAGTGGCTTGCACTGGGGGGGAAAAATGAAAGAAAAAAATTGCAACTGAGTTCACAGCAGCTTTTGTAGATAAACCACTTAATTTCAGGGAATTTACGTGACATCTCAACTCTCTCCATTAACTGCCTACGGATGCTGTGTCTGGCACCCCTGGATAGTTTGCAGTATGAATTGTCCCCTGTTTTCTTTAACTCCTATGCTGCAGGAGTGCTTCAGTTCACTGTTAGTCAGGTACTAATATCTGTGGTCTGAGGAAGGAGATTTTTCACATAGCAATGTAAAGGGCAAAAACATTTTAGAGATGAAAGACATTGTAGAAACTTTGGAGCCAGAATGACTCTGAAATTATTTTGAAACTTTCAACAGACTAGATTCCAGTTTTGCAGTTTTTTTCCTAATTTAATAACATACACATCACATCAAGTTTGTCACCAGAATTGTTATCAGCATCATATATGACCTTTATAACAGACTCTGCTTCCACACTGACCACTTCAAAGCAATGATTTTCTTTCAGATGTCAAAACTTTGCCAATATTGTGTTAAATTCTTTCCCATACATCAGGGATTAATTACTAGAATATATGCTTTTTTCCCAGAACTCAATGAATGTCAGGCACTCAAATGCACATTAAAAAGTTAGGTCACAGATTTGCTGAATATTCCCACTTTTGCAGTAAATCCAGCATTTCTAAAAAAGTTTAAAAAATTATAACATTTAAGCCTATTCAAGCTGTTTTCATTAAGGCATTTAAGCCAAGTCAGTAATCTGATCTGACAACATAGCTGGCTCTGCTTTGAGCAGCAGGTTGGTCTACAGGTCTCCTGAGGTACTTCACAACATGAATTATTCTGTGACCCCATTATGATCATCATTTGCCTTCTACACAAATATCAGTTATATTCTATCAGATACAGTCATAGAACCCATTAAACAAATTAATCCTACTGAAAGTTTGCTAAGGTTTAAGGTACTTTTGATATGCAAAAAAGGAAGCTATTTTGAAAGGCAAACACTGGAAAGAGAAAATGTTTACTTCTGCTCTAAAACATTGTGCTGGTTTTGGCTAGGGTAGTTAATTTTCTTCACAGTGGCTGGTACAGGGTTGTGTTTTGGATTTGTGCTGAACACAGGGTTGATGATGCAGAGATGTTATTGTTATTGCTGAGCAGAGCTCACACAGAGCCAAGGCCTTTTGTGCTTTTTGTACTGCCACACTGGCAAGGAAGTTAGGGGTACATGGGAGGTTGGGAGGAGACACAGCTGGGACAGGTGACCCAAACTGACCAAAGGGATATTCCAGACCATATGATACTATGCTCAGTATATAAAGTGGGAGGAAGAAGAAGGATGGGTGGGACATTTGGAGTGATGGCATTTGTCTGCCAAAGTAACCACAACATGTGGTGAGGCCCTGCTCTCCTGGGGACAGCTGAACATCTGTCTGCAAGTGGGAAGCCATGAATGAATTCTTTATTTTGCTTTGCTTGTGTGTATGGCATTTGTTTTCCCTATTAAACTGTCTTCATCTCAATCCATGCATTTTCTAGCTTTTACCCTTCTAATTCTCTGGCCCATCCTGCTGTTGAGGAAGTGAGCGAGTGACTGTGTGGGACTTGGTGTCTGTCTGGGGTTAAACCACAACAAACATTCATTCACAAATGTGCTTTAAGAATTCTTCAAACAATCTTCTGAGTAAGTTTCAAAAGTAACCTTTATATGTGGTTGAAATATAAGAAATGGCAGTTCAGTATTGTTCATGCAAATGTCACAGCCACACAAAGAATAAAATGAGCAAACCAGACCCCAATGATTTCTTTCTTTTTAACACATGGATCAAATGACACCAAGCCTGCGATTGCATTCCCAAAGCATAGCACAGTTAGAAAAGATTGACATCTATCACTTGGATTATATAGGTGGTAATTCAAATCTCCTCTAGAAAGAATAATCATAGGCAGTAGAGAAAGGTAATGCCTTGAACAGAATATTCTGAGGCAAAACCTAGGGGTTTCCTAAGCTTTCATCAGTTTGGTTTTCTTAGGGATCTAATTTACCTCCATCTCACCAACTAGGCACAAAAATGCTAGGTCCTGGGAGCTAGGCCATCCTTACAATTTTTGTCTTAGAGCTGTCTTAGTTAGATAGTAAGAACCTCCCCAATGCAAGAGATTCCATACCTGGCTTTGAGTGGGAACAGCTGGCCAGGTGTGGCATTGCTGTCCTTTAAACAGTTGTAATACTTTCTGACACAGGTGGAAATTCCACCTGACAAAGATTCTTTAGGATTAAATATTATGGCTATAAATGGGAGTTGTCCTTAAGGCTATCTATTTCATAACAGGAATCAATCTATCACCTCATGAATAAAGATCAAAAATACAAAGAAAATTTATTCCTTCCTTCCTTCTTAGTCAGGAAATTTATCCTCCTCCATTAAAAGTTCTTCAGGTTCCAACATTGCATATCCTAAATTGTATTCAAATGAACATGGTATTAGAACAAATTTTTTAACATCTATAGGCAACAAGCAACATTAAAACTGACTCAAGCTACTAAAAGTAACCATCTCCTTAATATATATCTCAGCATGACTACTCACTGCCAGCCTGAAGGTTGGGTCAAATACCAAGGCATAGCTCCTAATGACACTGCAGTTCCTCACAGCAAAGGCAGCATGCAGTGTCTAATGGCTGGGCACATCTGGAGCCAGCACACAGCTGCCTTGTTAGTAGGGCTTGCACCACAGGAAAACCACAAAAAATAAACTGAGATTAGCCTAAAATATCAAGCCACTATCCTCTAACTCCAGCCCCTAAAGCCTTCAGCTACTGTCATCTTTGGAACATTGTAAGAATCTGGAGAGAACAAAAAGGTAAGATTTATTATTTACTTTCCAGCTGAACAACAGCAGGAAGAGCAGTGAGAACTACACACAGCAGATGTTCAACAAGTCATTAATGCAGGTCTGGAAGATGCTCAGGTATTACAGTGATATAAGGACTGCAAACTTCAATATAATACATGATAAAAAGATACATGACAAGATGCTGTCAACAATTTTTCAATCCTTAAAATTGTTTTAAGTGATTGTATGATGTGAGTGAGAATTTCAACTTTTTTGGTTGCTGTCATAGCAAAACACTTGGTGGGTCACCCCACAGGGTCTTACATCATGCAACAACAATGTCATATACACAGATGAACTCTGGTTCTGCTTATTAAATAACTTGTTTGCAGTCAATGAGAATTTAAATTGAAACCTTCTTCCATTTAATTGCATAATTAGGACACTTAATTTGAACCATTATTTTGAATGAGCCAAAACACTGAAATAAAATGCTTCCTTATTGTTCTAAGGAGATGAAATCGTGAAAAATACCTAAAAAGCTCAGAATAACACAGATTCTGTTTGCTGTTAGCCTTTTTCCACTGACAGAAGGCATTTCATTGGCAGTACTAGAAATAAACTATGCTTGCCATAGTCCACAGCAGGCCTTGTTTTATTTGTCATTTTTTATTTGTTTTATCCAGTGAGAATATTCATTGCAAACTCCTGATATGATTTAAATGATCATGTCTGAATTTCAGTGTAAATAAATGATGCCACAGATACAGTTGCACCGTAGTAAAATCATAGAACCATGGAATTGTTAAGGTTGGAAGAGACCTCTCAAAGCATTGAGTTCAACTGTTAACATAGCACCACTGAGTTTGCCTCTAAACCATGGGCCCATGACATATCCATATGATTTTTGAGTACTTCCAGGGATGGTGAGTCCACCACATCCTTGGACAGTCTGTTCCAATGCCTGAAAACCATTTCACTGAAGAAATTTCCCCTAATATCCAATGTAAACCTCCCCCAGTGCAACTTGAGGCTATTTCCTCTTGTCCTGTCACTGTGATCTGGGGGAAGAGCCTGACCCTCACCTGGGTGCAGCCTCTTTTCAGGTAGCTGTAGAGAGTGATGCAGTCTCCCATGAGCTTCCTTTTGTCCAGACTAAACTACCCCAGCTGCCTCAACTGCTCCTCACAAGACTTGTTCTCCAGACCCTTCACCAGCTTCATTGCCCTTCTTGGGACATGCTCTAGCACCTCAATGTCTTTCTTCTAGTGAGGGGTCCAAAACTGAACACAGGACTCAAGGTGCAGCCTTACCAGTGCCAAGTACAGGAGGAAAATCACTCCCCTAGTCCTGCTGGCCACAATAGTTCTGATACTGGCCAGAATGCCATTGACCTTCTTGGCCACCTGAGTATACTGCCGGCTCATGTTCTTTTCCACTGGACAGCTTTTCAGCCCTCTGCCCCAAGCCTGTAAGGATGTATGGGGGTTTTGTGACCAAAGTGCAGGATGCAGCAATTCACTTTATTGAATATCATACAATTTGCCTTTGCCCATCACTCCAGTCTGTCCACTAATGAACTAGTGAAAGGTGACAAAAAGACAAATAAAATGTTAAGGGATCAAGCTATTTTTAAGACACAAATGTGCTTGACAAAAAATTGTCCTTTCCCCTTCATTCTCACATGTGTAGCCTACAACTTATCTGTATTAATACCAATCTGATTCAGCAGCAATGTATTGTATTTCTGTTTCTACTATATTCCCGTTTTCTAAATACAAAAGTCATCTCAAGGGTCCTTTGTTTCCCAGGAACACTCTGACTCTGTTTTCCTATGGCAAGCTTCCTCTGTCCAAGTAGGTTTTCCTGTAATACAGTCCTGTACAAAGCTTCATCTGTCCTATGTCCATTCCTCTAAGTTAATGGAGAGTATCCTGGGTGCAGGTTATCTGAGGATAGTTCAAGCAGAAGTAGTACATCACAATGAGAGTGATGTACAAATTCAAATTCAGGGTATGAATTTGTATGCATGTCAAGGTTTTGGCAGCTGGGGTGCTACAGGGGGGATTTCTGTGAGAAGCTCCTAGAAGTTTCCCCTATGTCCAATAAGGCAAATTACAGCTGGCTCCAAGGTGGACACATCACAGCCCAGGGCTAAGTCCATCAACAACAGTGGTAGTGTCTCTGGAATAGCATATTTCATAAGGAGGAAATGTGCAGCAGCAGCAATGGCAGCAGCAGGGATGAG
>NW_008680747.1:72438-77637 GCF_000695815.1 Acanthisitta chloris
AACAGGTCTGACCAAGGTCACTGCAGAAGGAGGTGGACAAGATGCTCAAGGCATCAGAACAGAGGTTCCCCTTCAGCCTGTGGTGAAGACCATAGCAAGTCAGGCTGTCACCCTGCAGCCCATGGACATCCATGGTGGAGCAGAGATCCACCTGCAGCCTGTGGAGGATCCCACACAGAGCAGGTGGATGCCCAATGGAAGCTGTGACCCCATGGGAGGCCCATGCTGGAAGGTGGACAAGATGCTCAAGGCATCAGAACAGAGGTTCCCCTTCAGCCTGTGGTGAAGACCATAGCAAGTCAGGCTGTCACCCTGCAGCCCATGGACATCCATGGTGGAGCAGAGATCCACCTGCAGCCTGTGGAGGATCCCACACAGAGCAGGTGGATGCCCAATGGAAGCTGTGACCCCATGGGAGGCCCATGCTGGAACAGGCTTCTGGCAGGACCCTTGGCCCCACGGTGACAGAAGCCCACACTGGAGCAGGTTTGCTGGCAGAACTTGTGACCTCTCAGGGGACCTACTCTGGAACAGTCTGCTCCTGAAGGACTGCACCCTATGGAAGTGACCCACATTGGGGCAGTTTGTGAAAAACTGCAGCTCATGGAAAGGACTGACATTGGAGAAGTTCATGGAGGACTCTCTCCTATGGGAGGCACCCCACGCTGAAGGGAAGAGTGTGAGGACTCCTATCCCTGTGGAGGAAGGAGCAGCAGAGACAATGTGTGATGAACTGACCACAACCCCCATTCCCCATCTCCCTGTATGGATGAGGGCAAGGAGGTAGAGAAACTGGGAAAGAAGGTGAGACCAGGAAGAAGGCAGGGGTAGGGGAAAGGTGGCTTAACATTTGGGTTTTATTTCTCATTGTCCTAGACTAATTTGGTTGGTAATATATTGAACTAATTTCCCCAGGTCGAGTCTGTTTTGTCTGTGATGGTAAATGGTAAATGATGTCTCCTTGCCTTTTTCCCAACCCACAAGCCTTTACTTATATATTTTCTCCCCTGTTCAGCTGAGCAGGGCAGTGATAGAGTGGCTTTAGTGAGCACCTGGCATCCATCCAGGATCAACCCACCCAAAAGAACAGTAAATATCAATCTCCAAAACCATTGATCTTTGTTTCTTCATTTCCAAATAAAATAAAATAAATAAGTGTATGTCCAGCTGTGCTAAAGCATGAAAACTTTAGAACAAAAATGGTATATTTTCCCACTTCTGGGCAAGTAAATTTTAAATCTAAGTGTAGAAACAGTTTTGCAACATTATCTGCATGGTCACTTCTGTTCCCATAATGAGAATTCTAATGACAACACAGCAAATCCCAAATTATTTCTGCTCAGACAGATTTGCAATATTACAAATGGAATGAGATAGAGCACAGAGTCAGGTCTCAGCTGCAGGAATGTCTCAGATTAGCCCATTCTAATGACAGATATGCAAGACCTGGCACTGCCTTTGCTCAAAGCAATGCTTAGGGAAAGGTTTGAATCCTTGCTACTTTTCAGATCTTTTTTTTTGCAGATAATTCAGTACTTTCAGAATCTTACCTGGGTTGATGTTCAGAGCCAGACAGCATGAAAAGTTTTTCAAGATAAAACTTCCTTGGATGATAACATTTCAAGCCCAAGCATTATGCCACTGGCAGTAGGAAAATATTTATCCCAAAGCCACTTATTTATTTTATATTTTAAGAGATTGCAGCCCTTAAGAACTACAGCTCAGTGCTTATCCTCTCAGAAGCATGCACTTGAATGAAAATAGGATGGGATTAAGCAAAATTCAGGGAAAACGAGCCAGACTCTCCTTTGGTGTAAAACGTCTGCCAGAGGCCTAAGCTGATATATAGCAGCTGGCAGTTTGGCTTGTGCATTTGCAGAACAACTCTGGTTCCATTCTCTCGTGTCACATTGGTATTTGAGAATCTTTCTTTACAAATATCTTGTAATTGCCTTTGGTAACTATTAATATGTAAAAGAGAAATGAGAAACTAATCAACTGACTTACTCATTCAAGCAAAACTTGGCAGCCCAAATAGCCTAGATGACTAGGCATATTCTTGTGGTTTTATGTCCCTGAGGCTGCAGGCTGGAAGGCCACTGCAGTTGCACACACATAAAAAAAAGTTTCATTGTAGCTTAAGATGAATCAACACCTTCCTCTTATAAAACTTGTAGAAGCAGATAGTGACCACAATTTTCATTTTATATCATAAACTTTCAGAGACACCATTAACACACTACAGGTCACATATTTATGTCCTAAGTAATGTTCTATTATCCAGCCTTTCCTGTTTATTCTCCATCCACAGCTGAATATTCTGTCCAAATTTTGCTCAAGCAATATTATAATTTCTTGTCCTGTTTAAGACAGTTTTTCCTCCCTTACAGGTGCTCAGAACATGACTGCAAAGAATGCTACTTCAGCTATGTCACTTTGGTTATTTCTCTACTGGTTCCCCTTTACAATATCTCTTCACTGACATGCCTTTTCACAGCCCATTTCTTCGCTAATTTCTATTTCTTGTTGATAACAGCTCCTGGTCCCAGACTCATTTCCTGGCATGTCACACTTTGAAAACACACACATTTTTGCTTTGTTTCCCCTCTTTTACATTGCTTCTCACAGGTGAAGCAGAAGTTACTCGCCTTTGCTGAAGACTGTTCTTAAAACCCTTCCCTCACCACAAGGAAGGGAACACATTGGCCAGCCAACCAGTGTTATTCAGTAGAGAATATCACTCACAATTTTTCAAATAAATCAGTAGAGCATCAGACTTGTTATTTTCCTCTACTGATTGTCCTGAACTATACAGAAACAGTTTTTCTTCACACAGGGGACCAAAGTGGACTTCTAGTGGTAGACAACTCTTACAGTGTAGCACACTGCGTGAGCTTTTCCCTAAGGCTTACGTTAGGGCAGGCATGTCTGATCACACTAGTCCTTCAATTCACTTTTGGTTGTCAAGCTGTGTGGTCACTTGTGTCAATCAATATTTATATTGACCTGACTTTTCTACCACACAGAGTCCTTTGCACCACAGGGCCTTTCAGAGCATCAGGCTGTAAGCAAAGAAGTCTGCATTAACATCAACACCAGTTCCCAGCCTGAGACTATTGAACAGATCATGATGGACTCCACTGCTACCCAAAAACAACCCTTTTCCTATGCATCCTGTGTGTCTAAACTAAGCTGTGCAGTCCTTTGCTTCTCATGGGAATAAGAAATAACTTCATTTGCTACATCTCAGTCTGTTAAAATATGTAATGATTTCACCTATACACTGAAAAAAAACCCCCAAACACCACTCTTAATAGAGAATCTCTACTTATTAAAGCAGAAGTATTGACAATAACTCTTAGCCAATCATCTTAGAACTGAGCAGTCACATAAAATCTGCATACATGTTTGAACATATGCAAAAGTGTCATCGCTCTGTTCCTTTTAACTGATGCTGTGACTTCCATATTACACGAGGAACAGTGTGCTTGTTGGAGTGCTGGGTGTATAACATGCCATTTCAGGTCAAAGGAAACTGAGAAAAAAATAATCTAGTGCTAACTTTATCCCTGAAATTGACACTCGTATTTGTCTTGATTTTAATTTCTACTGCTATACCTTGGATCACTGAAGAAAGCAGTTATTTAAAACTACTCTGCTTATTATCTTAATTTGGGTTTTGGATTTTTATTCCTGTACAATCCTAAAGACGTTGCTTAGTTTCATTTCTGTGAATAAATAATTTCCTTTTCTAGAATGCAAACATTAAATTTAAAATCACACTACCTTAAACATGTTCATGTCTATGAGATACAGAGGAATTAAGAGAAAGAATAAAGGAGAGAACTGAGTTCCCGAACAGACAACTGATGCTAATATTCAAGTATATTTTGTGCTTCCGCTCTCCAAGGCAGATTAGTACAAATTAAATTTTGAACAAGCTCTGCATAACTGTGACTCCTACATTTGATTCTAGGGGATTTGATTAATTTGAATTATTTAGGTGCCACATGAATAGCACCAGATCATTTGATTGCATTTTTGATTGAGTTACAGTATATTTGTGTGGTTACATGTAGCTAGTGTTATTATTCTTACATTAAGGCTAAATAAATGTGCCCTTTTGATAAGAAATGGTGTCTGTGATCTTTCATTTGTATCGTGTTATTAAAGATTTTTCTGAGGATACAATGAAATCTGGCTAAAGGGAAAAAATAAAAATTTGCTGAGCACCAATGCTTCAATTAATTAACTTCTGTTTCTGCAAACAGCCGTAAGTGAAAGAATCGAACTATTGTGTTTTGTAGATGAACGATCAGCAAATGTTCAAACTCATCCGTCATGGTCTAGTTTTGTAGCCTGATAAGAAAAATACAGCTAGTGTTTTCTGAATTCATAAAGAGTTTGGGTTGCAGTTTACATAATATCCACATTTAATTACCATGGAATCAGTGGAGAGACTGAATCCCTATTCAGTCTGGCAGTAGGGTAAAGGGCTTATCATCTGTCCTTCACAGACATGAAGGTTAACACAAAATGTATACATGTTTTCATGTCATCTAACCCTTGTATAAATCACAGTCTCAGCGTAATGCTGTGGGTGAACATTTCTGTGGTCAGAATTTTTCATTACAAGACACATCACTTTTCTAGGGGTTTAAAGACTCACTCTGTACAGTCAGTTATTCTGTCAGGATGTCTTTTGCTAAAAGAGACCCTAGAAATAAAACATTTCACTGCACTGTGTTAAGTAGAATGAAAACTCATTCTTCCTTTTGGTCTTGTTTTTCATTAAGAAGAAGAAAAGCTATTCCATGGTGTCAGATAACTATGTCACTGGGGAGGAGGTGTCTTTGTAACAGGTTGTATATCTTTCTTGTCTGCTCTGCTTGTAGTGTTGTGCCAGTATCATAACTACATTTCTGTGAAGCAGCTTTTGCTTATCCCAAATGCATAGGTTCCTTACTGAGACTTGTTACTCATAAGCAGTGCTGTTTAGAGATTCAACTACCTGCAAATGAAAGGACAAACATTTGAGAGCTCAGGCTAAGCCTGAAAGTCTCTTTTGTCATCAAATCGTAGTTACATGCACATAGAAATAATAAATTACACAGGCTTTGTGGCTACAACTGTGTTCCTCTGCTCTAATTACACCTCTGCTAGCTCCTCTTTATTTTAATTATATAATAATATATATAT
>NW_008680748.1:0-236 GCF_000695815.1 Acanthisitta chloris
TTTCCCTTAGCTCTGCAGCAAGGGGACTTACACTTCATCGCTTCGTTGCGGATTTACAGATGCTGAGGGATAAAGAAAGAGGAGGCAGGGGAAGGTCGAACGTGTGCCCCTCAGAGATGCGTTTCCCAGTTTATTTTCGAGCAGCCCGGTATGTCACCGCGGCCATCCCAGCGGCCACAAGGAGGGCAAGCGCGAGTCGAGGCGGCGGGGAGGGGACCGCATGTGGCCACGGCGGC
>NW_008680748.1:372-12625 GCF_000695815.1 Acanthisitta chloris
CGGGGTTTGCAGGTGCCGGAGGGTGCGGCCCCCCGAGTCCTGGCTAGCCCGGGCGGGCTCTCCGTAGCCAGCTCCGGGTGGGACCCCACTAAACCCTGTTTTAGTGACCTACTAAATGATGGCTATTTCATATATTCCATACTTCACCTATTCTAGAGGTGCAGATAAAAGTACATCACGATTTCCAACATGTATTTCTTCAATATACTCTCCTTTGTTCTATCCACGTGCCGATGTCCCTAATCTTTCTAACCTGGTTTATAATGCTGCCAGTGGATCGCTCCAGATCTGATCTTACATTCTTCCTAGACAACCTGCAGCACCACCCGCTTTCCTCTGATTGATATGCCAAAGCGTCCACACCTTTCTTTTGTTCGCCTTACGGTGAGAAGGCATCCCAGCTCCAAAACGGATGCTAGAAAATACACTCTCATATTTGTCTCTTCAACAGTGATATTGAGAAAAAGAATTCTGATCACTTGCACTCACTGTGAAATCTGTTTTTACTGGCCTAAGCCAGAGGCAATTTAATTATTTGGTTGACTACGCTTTGCAAACAATGTGTAGCTGTAATTCCAGGCGAACATTTTTTTTTGAGGCATGCTAACTGCCTAATCGACATCCACATCTGTAATTGCTTGTTTAAAAATAGCTTGCAGATTAGCAAGTCCGGTGTATCCACTGACCGCTTCAGGTAATGATTCAAAGTAATGCCAGTCTTTCCCATGGCTGCAGTGGGTGTGTTCCTGAAAACACTGTTGCAGCAAAACTCGGTTACAGCAGAGCTGGTGCAAAATCCAGGTACTGTGACTGTTTGCTACTATCATTTCCAAGTATTCTGTGTGTTGTACACTGCATATGAGGTTTTTTACTAGGAATATTATTGATATTTCAGCCTGGAGTTGCTGATTTTACACATTCTCCATACCTATGTTAAGCTCATTCCTAACAGCTTGAGGCTTCAAAGGAAGCCATTTTAAAATCCAATTCAAGGAAAACAGATTAATAACACTGGAGGAAAGAAACCCAACCCCAACTGCTTTATCTTAAAATAAACTAACCCACATTTTTGAAGCGGGGGGAATTCAAGTATATCTTTTGTATAGAACTCGTTGAGACTGCAAAGACAAAAAAAAACCAAAAGCAAATCACATGAAATGTTTATTTCTAAAATAAACAGCTGCTTTTCAGAGGAGTGAGGGAAGAAATCCAGGTCTAGCTTTTTTGCAGCCCCTAGGCCAGACTCCTTAGAGGTGAACAGCAGCCATTCAGATCACTTCAGGAGGCTTCAGTCCAGCTTAGTTCAAAGGCACATGTTTGAGATGGAGCATTTCCCAAAGGTTTGGCCTAGCTGGTTGTGAGTTACTTGCAGAGAAATGAAGTGTTCAGCGTTAGCTGCTCGTGCCTCTCTCCCCACTCTGCATCTGCCTCACACTGATGTGTCTGTCAGCACAGTCCCTGCCCCTGCCCCAGCCCCGGGGGCCGGCCCTGGCTCGGCTCCTCCATCCCATCTCCCCGGCAACCGGCACCCCCGGCAGAGACGAGCTGCACAAAAAAGAAAGGAACAAAAAAAGCCTGCAACATTTTCACTTGCCGGGCTGATTTCCCAGGGTGTAAAAGCATTGCGAGTAGAGGACTGCGGAAACGGCGACAGGGCGGGTGAAATGCCAGCTCGAAAAGTTGTTCACAGTCGTTCTCGATGGACCTAAGAGAAGAGCAATAACATGACCACGGTCAAGATTTTATTTTAGTGAAGCTAAGAGGATCAGCCTGTTTTATCAAATGTGTCCTTTCCCCACTCCCTTTTTCGTTCCCATGCTCCCTGCTACAAGTTGGGTGTGATCTCCATCAGAACCTCTGTCTTAAGCTATTGGCCACTGATAAAAGGAAGGCCTGACTTCCTTGCAAGATGCATAAGGTTGAAAAGCCACCTAACAAAAGCCCAAGGGAAGGACCTACTCATTTTACTTTATAATAGGAAACACATGCAATTGTGGGATGTACTGCAGCACAGATTGTGGGTCATTAGACACTTTTTCCTAAAAAGAAAGTTGCTCTTTCTTTCAGAAAACATGCACCCATCCCATGGCTCAGTATCCCAGTTAATGGGAATCCCATTCCTCATCTGTTGCTACTCTCAGAAAGATGGAAAAAACTTACAGACCTTAAAGGTATGCCCAAACCCCCAAGAGCGGCACCTAGGCTTTCTGTATCTTGAGAAGTCAATGCTGTAGCATATAAAAATGAGAAAGAAGGTTGAACCCTGACAAGCTGAGGTCTTATGCCACAGACCAGGCTGAGCAGTAGATGATCTGAACATAGGGTGGCTAATTAGGTCATTTAGGGCAAACCAATATTTTGCTCCTCAGCATTCATCATCGTAACTCAGAGGAGAGTGAGGGAGGTGTGGGCTGGGAGGATCCTGGGTACGTTTGGGAGGAACTCATGGTGCTGCAGATGGAGCAGGAACATTTTTCAAACAAAATTTTCTTGGGTATCTGTCGCAGATGTCACTGTGCATGTAGAGACAGTCAAGACACAGGATCTGTGGTGATAGCAAAACTTTTATTCCAATATGTGAGATTTTTCACCATTTTTACAATGCTTCTTTTATACTCCTTTTCACACACTGTGTTAACTATCTATTGGTCAGTGATGTGGTAATGCTTAATTTATTGGTTAGCAGTTACTTATGTGTGCCCTAATTAGCTATCCCAAAACATTCTCTTCTTATCTACATCTTCTGTATTCCTCTCAGGATGTTTGCCTCATTATTCTCACGGATACAGACTCTTCTTACAGTCCTTTCTCAAAACATGTTTTCAGCCTCATTAGTCTCACAGGTGCAGGTTTATCTTGTCAAGGTCAATGTTGCTGCCTACAGTCCAGCTGCATGCCTTCACAGGTATCTCCAATTTCCTTATGTCTTTGTGGTTTTGCATACAGGTTGCTTGTGCAGTGGCTGGACCCATCTGCAGCTGGTGGGAAAGGACAAGGCTCGTAGTAGCCATGGCTCTGTGCTAACTGTGACCCTCGTTAACCTTGCCCCCAACAAAACTCCTGGCTGTAACCTGGCTTGTCTGCACAGCCTGGACCCAGCCTCCTGGGAACATTGCTAAGCTATGGGAAAGCCAGCAGCACAGCATCCTGCCTAATAAGAAAAGGTACAAATGCAGGCAGAGATTAGATTATAGGAACATGATCATCAGTAGCTCAAGGACAGAGGAGAATCAACACCAGCATGGAGAGCCATGAGATCCTAAAGGAAGAAAACAGGGAGGCAGCAGACATCTGCAATGCATCAACACTGAGGATGTATTTGTGGGAGCAGCAAAGGCCAGTCGTCCTTCCCCTGCCAGCACCTGCCCAGCCAGCACACTGAGGTTTGTCTCTGCCCATCAGTGCAATGCTTAAATCCCAGAGCTTGTCAAAGCCAAGCTGTCTTCAGGCCACAGTACCCTGGATTGATGGCAATGTGTGCCCAGAACTAGATAGTGAGAGGTGGCCACACCATCAGCACTGGTCCCAGCTGCTGGATGGGCTCTGATCACCCAACAAGCCCTAGTGAGTGAGGCCTGGGCTGTGGACATGCTGTATCTGTAGCTCCCATGCCCAGCCAGGCAGCACCCCAGGGAAGTAGGCTAACCCTTTTGGTGCTGCCATGCTCACCAGTGGGCCCCAGAGCCAGGACTGCTGCCCCTGTTGGTGCTGCACATTCTAGGGGCATCCCTAGAGGGCTGCTTGTGTAGCCATCTGGGGTTGCTACGCATCCTCCCCACAACTGGCTTTAACCAGATTACAGGATTTATTTTTTCTCTCTTTTACTGCTGCTACAAGCCACCATTTCTAGCAAATAGTTAAAAATCTCTGACTCCTTGATTTTTGCTGAGAGCACCTGCCTGCTCACCAGTTTCTCTTTATTAGAGAGCGTAAGGACTGCTTTCACAAAAAAAAAAAAAAAAAAAAAGAAAAAAAAAAAAAAAAAAAAAGCTGGATCAAGGCTGACAGCCAGAAGTCTGCTCGGCACTCTCAGGAAGGAAACCCCAGCCTCAGATTAAGGACTCTCACTGCAGCACCTTGTCAGCAAAAATTACAGCAGTATGAAGTTCTGAAGGAGGCTCTGAAGGACACCCTGGCACCACACCGTATCTTTCATATGCATAGTGCCATGTGTTGTGTACATGGTCTGCCCAAGCACAATGCTGGACCTGTGACAGGGTTATTTTTTTTTAAATCTCATTCACACTATGGCTTACGGGTATGTCCTCATATAAGCTAATAATAATAATTCAAGCATCTAAAATTTCTTCAAGCATATTTAATAGATGGGAATATAAACTACAGAAGTGCAAAAGAGAGATGAAAAATGTTTTCCCTAATTAGGAAATTATTGAATGGTGAGAAGCAAAGAGCAGGTAGGAGGCTAAGGGCAGTTTTGCTGTGATCAGGAGAGAGTGCTGATGAGAAATTGATCTGCTCTCTAATAAATCTGCTTGCCTAGCCACCAAATGTGGCAAGATGTTGTATGGATGCTGGGGTCCCTGAACCAATGATGGGAAGGCATTTTGATTCCTGTGTGCTCTGCTCGCCAGGCATAAATATTAATAAGGTTCCAGCCTCAGTACTGGTGCTGATGCAGCTGTTTCTACATTCATGTGGAACAAATTCAGTAAATGCAAAGGAGAAAAGCATGAAAGAATATATTCGCTTGCTTGTCTGAGTTACTCTTGAAATCTGGTCTTGGTCCTTTCTTTCCTAAGCAGTATTTTTTTTTTTTGTGGTGTGTGTCTTCGGGCTGAAGTGAGAAGAGGCAAATTTGCATAGTTTGAGGAGTTTGTTGCAAATGGCAGTGTCAGAGGGTAGAATCACTGTCGGACTCTCGTTTGCAGCCGTCAGGTCAGAATCTGGAACCGCAGCGATACAGGAGCCACAAGCCTAGCAAATACTCTTTTCTTTTTTTTGTTTCGATTCTTCTTGGTTAAACATTATTTCTTTCCACCCCAACGACTCACCCTTGAAACCCCGATAGCAACACGCTGCCCTACATCTGTACCAAGTCGAGTTTCTGCCTAATTCATTGCCTCCCTCGGCCAGCTCGGATTTGGTATGTTAAGGAAGCAGGAGTCTTCGTAACAGGCTTGAACAAAGCATTTTTTTCAAGGTCTTCAGCCACCACCCTGCTCTCTCCTCCCTGCAGTTACACTGCGGCTGGCAGCGCTGCTTGCTGCAAGGAAGTGTGTGCTTGTCAACTCGTTAACACTTTCTTTTTTCCTTTGCTAAAGGCACGGTTGAGCAAATGAATTATAAAGATCTTATCAGGCAGCTGCTTTGGCTGCTCTCAGGTGCCTGATACGCATTTTCAGTAGATTGGAAAGAAAAGAAATATAATTTTGAAGGCTGAAACAAAATGGCCCCAGATTACTCACACATATATTGAATCTCTGGTTTACTGGCAAATAAAATGCCTGAGAGATTTCTCTCTCCCCGACACCAGTTGCCTTCCCGTCTTGGGGTGGAGGGAGATGATCTGGGTGCCAAGATCTTGCAGCAGAGAAAAGCAGGATTTGGGGGAGCTGCACAGGGCTCTGCTGTGCTGTCAGTACAGCAGTACAATCGCTCTTCTGATGGTAGGATTTACACAAAGGCTTTGATCATCTGGTTTATTAAAGCTGGAAGCATCCTCACCAGAATAGAACTGGCAGCTGAGATAAAAACAGTGTTTCCAGCCCTTTCTTCCCCTCGTGCTTTAAGGCACCCCTGCCACTGGGATTGCAGTGATGGGGAAAAGGTGGTGAAATTGGGATGTGGTGACACAGGGCCACTGCACCAGTGCTGACACTGTCACTCGGGGCGAGCAGCATAGCTGAATGGCAGATGTTTGGAGGGGAGCGCAGGGAAAGGAGTCAACCCGTGCCCATGGAATTGCATGTGTTTATAGGCTGAGGCCTCATCTTTGCACAGGTGGGGATGAAGGTGGGTGAGCAAGCCACCCAGCAGCACCTCAGGAGCCCACACTGCAGCATTTTGGACAGTTGCTAAGTGAAGTTCATCATTACAAGGTTTATCTTCTGCTCACAGGGGCTAGCAGGTGTTTTTTCAATTGACTTCTGTAGAGGCTGGCTCAGATCCTGAATGTATTAAAGAAAGGTATCGCTCCCAAACGACATCAATGTCTTTGTCCTGCTCTCTCCTCCCATTTTCCCATTTATGGTTCTCCACAAGATTCAGGGATCATTTTCACTTGATTTGTGCTTGGCTCATGAGAAACATGGAACAAATGTCCCTTTATGGGACTTCATGCACACACAAACCTTTCAGTCCTGAGTAAGGCCACCATCCATCCCAGAATGCCATAACAACAGCAGCAACAGTGCCTGGCACCAGCTTTTTCAAACACCAAGCAGAAAAGGGAGATAGTTTCTCATGCTTTCTGAGAGGCAGCAGGGAAGGATATTTTTCAGTTGCTGCTCAAGGTCGAGATGCAGACTTTTTGAAGACAGGGAAGCTTCGGCCTCTTGGGATACTACTTGACTTTGAAAACACAGTAAAGTTACTGTGATAACATTTTCCTAGGGTGGTATGTTCTGACAGTGAAACTCTTCTCTCCTGCTATCTTGCAAATGGGCAACATCCCCATCTTTGGATACTGGCATGAAGTAATATTTTAAAAGTTTTTTAACTCGGGAGATTGGAGACAGATCACTGAAGTGATGTTTGTGAAAGCTATAGTCTGTGTAATCATCAATAACATCAGACACACTGATTAGGTGGTAGAAGTAGCTGTTTGACATAGTTGTGCCGGAAAATAAAATACATCCCTGATCTAAACCATGCTTTTCAAGTACTGTACTAGGAACTTGGAGAGCTTGGCCCAAACATCCTTGTGGACCAAGTAACGTTGGACTGCTTTCTAGTAATGTGCAGGTACTAAGTTGCTGTTTGAGATATTCACTCTTTCAGCAAAACTACTGTGCTCAACAGAGCACAAGGAAAAGCCAAGAGAAAAGACTGGATTGAGATTAACCACCTCTGAGTGAATGCTGGAGGGCTGCTTGGGGACAATGCCAGGCCTGTTAGCTTCCCTCCTTGTCCAGGGAGGAGGAAGCAAAATAATCAAAGCTGATTTTGTTCAGCTAGTTTTGCTCAAAAATGGAAAAAAATAAAGGCCATGGCATTACTTTAGAAAGTAATGAAACAGAATGGCTGTTTGGAGAATTAGGCTGAGGCAGGCACTTTCTGGCATGCTTGAGAATGGGAAAAGCTGTATGCAGGCATATCCAGTTGGACCAGCAGGCTAAGGGTCTTGTGACAAAGACTCTTAAGCTCGAGCAAAAGATTCATAGAAATTCTGGCATCAGCAGAGGGAAAGTATCCAGAGGGGTGGGGAAGAGACCAGAAGTGCAGCAAGTCTCATAACCATGACAACGGCAAACTATCTTTCAAAAAAAGGAATTTCATTCACTCCTAAAGCATCCTGAATCTCAGTCAAACCTTTGTCTATGTGGCTGCCAGTGCTGCATGTTGAATCAGTAATTTCCATGATTAAGAACACAACTCTCTGCAGCCTGAGCAGACAAATCAGCCCTTGAGTCTGCAGCAGACTGACATCCCCTCCGATTCAAGGACATGACATACCCTATGCATGTTCTGCATCCTGGCCTTGGACCCTGCTAGGTGACCCAAGGACAGAAAAACAGCAGGATCCATCAGGTGTGCTATATGTCACAGAAGATCTAGGCATTGAATTGAGCAATATAAAAGAAAACATTTTTCAATGATATCTCATGTTTTTTTCTTCCCTTCTCTGCCATTCAGAAAGTCAATTTTATGCCTGTGCTCCTTCCTGTCAGTTCACAGGTATGTAATATCCCATTGCCCCTGCAGATCTCACTATAGCTGTTGGCATTTATGCCCCAAAGTTGGTGTTGCTAAGGTGCTTTGAGATTCTCCACCATGAAGCGGTCTATCTGCATATAAAATATGATTTCCAGTTGACTGCATGAACCTCTTCTTGGCCCTGAGGGGAGCAATGAGTCACTCCGTGTTAGTGCCTCCCATCCAGCAGCTGCAAACTCACGTCTCAAATGCTCCGACAGATCTAAGACAAGTTCCTCCAATGACTCATATAACAATGAAAGGAAGATGTCTGAATTGATAACACCAGAAATTTAGGCTGGACTCAAAATGTCCTTATGAGCTGTGCATTACATAGAGTTTTATTCAGCTGCAGGGAGATAGGCAATGGCTTTTGCACTCTTCCAGTCTGCAGAGAAGTGAAACAAAGCAGAGAAGACGGGATTTGCACAAGGCTACTGTGTCAGTTGGGCACAAAGCTTAAGGGTCCTGATTTCTAGTCAAACACACTGTACAGAGAATCATAACAGGCAGAGAATCACTGTGCCACATGCATTCTTGACCTCATCCCACCTGCAAGGGAATCCCAACAGCTGAGGTTATAAAAAAGGGTTTCATCAAGGGAAAAAGCTTGTGCCTCAAGTCTTTTTGAAATCAGGATCTGAATTTCCTTGGAGCGATGCCTGCCTAGGTACTAACAGGTGCACTGAGGAGTAATTGCAGCAGTTCTGCTAACACTGTTGCAGCAGCTACTGCAGATGTGGAATTGCTTGTACATCTACATCTTGCTCTTGCTTACTGCTGGTTTTCAGATATGGTGTTTTGTTTTTGTTTTTGGGGGGAGAGGGGGACTAGCCTTGATATTTCTTTGGATTGCAAGATTCATAGCATGAATTTGGTGCAGCCCCCTTACAGATATCTTAAACTGTGATTTTCATGAGAAGTTCACCAGTTGGATTTCTCCGTTTTCTGCAACTCTTTCAAAAGTTCCAGCCTGGATTCTCTTTCTACCTCTTATCTGGGACCATAGGTCAGGCTTCTCAACATGACAAAGTGTTTCAAGTCCTCAGGTTACACTGTGGCCATGGTTAGATGTTTCAGGAGCAGTTTCCTCTCACATCTAAACCAACAACCCATGCCAGGACCCCAGGAAAAGGTTTTGACCAGTTTGGTTACCCAAACTGACTCATCATCATATTAGGTGAGCACTAGAAAGAAGGCCTGAGTCAGCCCCGCCTTAAATTGGTTTAGATGGTCACAGCATCACAACCATGGTGTCTGTAAGGTATAAATAGAGACCCTTCTTCCTTTCTTGCTTGCCTGATGTTGCCCTTCATAATGCCAGCACGGGTATTTGAGCAGTGGCACAGTGAGCTACATCAGAGGAGTGCTCCAGCTGAGAAAACAATCCAATGATGACAAACAAAAGGAGGTATTTTTTCCAGCTCCTCAGGTGCCCTGATGGCACAGAGAGAGAAAAGGATCTCTTCAGCTGCCAGTGCCACTGAGGGAGTTCTACATACAATGAGACTCCAAGCCTCAAAGTTGGCCCCTGAAAGTCTGGGGATGCAGCACAGCCACTGCTGCAGCAGCCTAGTACCATGAAGACTCAGTGGAGCAGGTGAGAGGTTTTGTTTGGCTTTATCGAGCTGTTATTTACTCCTCTGCAAAAGGACAACAAATCAAGAAAACTAGCACATCCTGAGGTATCAGTGGGGGGTTCACTGACACGCACTAATAGTCAACTGCCTTCTCATATGTCAAACTCATACTTGATTCATGCAGAAACCAAAGCACAGAATGCATTTTGGAATCAGAAAAATTTGCTTGTCTCAGTGATATTCCAGTTCATGACTACATGCTTTACATCTCCCAATACCATGGTTAGGAAGAAGATCTATTCCTGACTTAAAACTGTACAGAAGGGGAGAGGATAGTCAGTAAAATCAGGGTTTAGGATCTAGTGACTCTCATGGGCAACCTAAAATTTGGAGAAGAACAAGAACCATAGAAGTACATACCTTTAAACCACATCTCCTGGGTCTTTGACATCACCTGAACAGCAAAATATATACACATGCAGTGCTTTTGCTAAAGTATGTTTGCTTTACCATTAGTTTGCTCTCCATGTTTCACTGAAGCTGAGGCTCATTCTAGCCTCAGACCTGACAAGCAAGGCAGCCTTATGGGTGCTGCTTTCAAGGCCACAGAAAAACAAAAGGTGAGCATGTTAAATGAAACACAAGAACTTCCATACACAGTTGGAGTGCTTTCCCTTCTGATTTTGTAGGGACTCTGATGACCTTGCAGTTCCGTAATCAGGAAATTCATTTCACACTTGATGGTCTGGTTCTGCACAGCTCTACTTAGTCTTCACACCTGCATTGCAAATAAAAATGCTTAGCCAGCATTTTATTTGCTAGATGAATGTTTTTCCTCTTCTGAGCTTAAACAAGGATTCAGCTTGATTTACAGAGAGCAGCTGCATTTCACAGAAAAAATGCTTAAATACATAGAACTGCATATGTGCAGAGGAGCCCTCTGGCTTACTTTCAGAGGTCTGAGGGTTTAGGATCCAAAGGGAAGTTACAAGCATTTTGGAGAAGACTCCTGATGAGAAGAGGAACAGATCACAGTGTGATGAAATAGGGGCAGTTCCCCCTAAGGAGAAGCAAGTCTGTAGACAGCCTTGGAAGCAACACAAGAAATTTGCACTTGATGTGGTAAGACCAGGGAAGAAAATAGAACACTCTTCAATCCAACAGATGACTTGAACACAGGTTTAGCACACAAGGGGGCCCAAACTTCTACTTGGTGGGAAGACACACACTGGGCTGGAACTTTGTTAGAACAGATCCTCCACTAGGACTCTACAGCAGAAGCCAACTCTGTCTCAGCATAGCAGAGAAACTGGCTTCAAACACTTAAAGAAGGATTTGCCTACAATTAATAAATCTGTCTCCAAAGCTGTGCATTGCCTTACCTTTCAGCCTCACCTCCCTTGGAGATAATGGAAAACAGCCAAGAGGGATTGCTTCTCACTCCAAGGAGAGACCTAAAGTAGCTCAGGTGAACTATGCCCTAGTATTTCCCCTTCTCTCCCCATATCAAGCAAACCTGGGGCAAATCTCCTTCAACACTTCCAGGTGTCTAATCACAGGAATCTCACCATCACCACCAACACCACCTGGGTGGTTCCCAGCTGATTCAGTGCCTAAATTTTAATTCCTGCAATGCTCCTGGCCTGTGATTGTTTTTGCTGGTTTAGCTGGTGGCACCACTCATTCACTAAGTGCAGATTGAACCTGCAGCTGCAACAAGGAAAAAGAGGGAAGCATTTGGTGCAGGAAGCCAGCACTCACCCCCTTCCAAGGTGGCTTTGGTCACCTGTTTACCTGCCTGATTTCACTGTTGCCACAGATGAAATGTCAGTTTGCAACAGGCTGCTGGGACTGGGAGAGACTGATTTTCAAGCCCCAACACAAGCCTCAGCTTCTGCATATCCTCACCTTGTGGGAAGCCAACCCATGCTAAGGGAAAAGATTGGAACTGGGTATGGAGTGGGGGCATGGGGGAGAGTTGGAGACCAGCAGAAACCTGATGCTGCCTCAGCAGCGAGGCGGGGAACAGGCATAGCAGGAGTCTGACACCATACATCCCATAATCATCTGTGCAAGCAGCAAGTGACAAATGTAGGGCAGGGGAGGTGGCCTGCGACCCCCCCCTTCCCTCTCCAAGCTGATCCCGTGCCATAGGATGTCAGGGTATGGCAGCTGAGCCGAGCTTAGCTGCCTCCCGGGATTTAGTGTCGATGCAGCAGCACGGGCAGAAATTAGCAGGGCCGAGGATTTTGTCTTTTAGCAGATGCCAGAACCGGAGCAGCTCAGGGAAGAAAAGTGATGCACAGTTCCTTTCCCTCCCCCCATTTCTTCAATAGGGAAATGAAACATTAGCTTTTGTAAATGGAATTTTTTATTTCTAGCAGTATGTAGGAAATTCGAATAATAGGAAATGCTGATTAAAACTCAGTCTGTACCATTAACTTGATTGTTCTTTAAGCAGAGATGATCGCCCTGCCTGTAGCGTGAAGATACACATTTCCAATTGTAAAGGGCCCATGGCCACCAGGGAGTAGCCAATGTTCTTATCAGCAACAGACGGTGCAGTTACAGAAAATCCTTTCCAGTAATGACAAACTCAGCTGTGCTCCGTTTGAAACCGTGGTGGACACAAAATTCACACCCAAAGAAGGGTCTTTAATTATTCACGGTTCCATGTTCTCCAGAGCTCCGCAATCCAGACTCGCTTGCTTTGTAGATCCCCTACAACCCTCAAAACCTCCAGCGCTGAATGAAGCCAAGGTGGCCGTGACCTTCCTCCTCCCTTCCCCAGCTGCACA
>NW_008680749.1:0-26934 GCF_000695815.1 Acanthisitta chloris
GGTTGAATGCTGTTGTTTATTTTTTTCGAGTGTATAACGTGAAAGAATTGAAAACAGACCAAAAGTGAAAACCTAATGACAGAATTTCTAATGCTTCCTTAGTTGTAGGTTCAGTTATTTGCTGCTGCTGTTTAAAAACATATACTTAATTTCAAATCAGATTTTGTTTTACTCTTTTTATCCTAAACTCCACAGTAGCACAGGTAAAAAGTTAAGTGATGGGAAATCTAAATCAAATGCATCCTACTTCCAAACTTTTACAAGGAGTATTTGTATTACTGTGTAACCGAAGATTTAAAAGTGTCTTGCAAACTCTTTGATTAGAGATTTGTACTCACTTCCTTTTACCTCTGGCTTATATTACAATACATATACTACTGTATTTGTTCCTATTTAGAGACATGGAAAAAGCAGCATGAAATCTCTACTCACCGAGTAGCTGAATGAATATTTGGCTTGGTTTCTTTCCTTCTGTAAAAGAAAGATTTGATCTGTAACCTGAAAAAAATCTGGTGTGGGGTTTTGTGGTTTTTTTTTATTATACTTTGGGGCATTTTGTTGGCATTTAAATAGTACCTGTTGTATTACTTTTGGGTTGTTGTGGCAGGACCTGAGGGAATGGCCTGAAGTTGTGTCATGGGAGGTTTAGGTTAGATATTAGATATTAGGAAAAGGTTGTTAACTCAGAGGGTGTTTGGGCACTGGAACAGCTTCCCAGGGAAACTGTCACAGCACCAAGCCTGACAGAGCTCAGGGAGCATTTGGACAGTGTTCTCAGGCACAGGGTGTGATTGTCAGGGATGTCCCGTGCAGGGTCAGGAGTTGGGTTAGATGATCCTCATGGGCCCCTTCCAGCTTAAAAAAATTCTGTGATTCTGTTTAGAAAGGTGTAAACATGACTGTGGAACTTGCAGTACTGAAGTGGTTCAAAATAACTCAGACTGTCAAGAAGCTTCTAATTCCTTGCAATTTCAGTTTTGGTCAAGGCCCTTGAAAAGTTGTCATTAAATTAGATCAAACCTGTATCAGCCTTCACTTTGAACCTTAACTCCTCTGAGTGAGCAGCTGGGAGACTGCTGGAAATAAAAAGCTGGTTGACCAAAGTCTTTCCATCCTTTTGCTAAGGTACAACTGTCTGGAACTCCTTGAAGCTGAAAAGTATATAAGCAAATACACAGTTCAGTTTGTAGCATCTTTTGCTTTGTGTCTTCATTTCTAACTTTTCCTTTGCAATCTGTTTAGAGGAGCAAACAAAACTCCTGCTGTGAGGAAAAGGTGCATGATCTAATCAATGTCCTTTATGTATGATGGCCTGTCATTCTCCAATTATTTCTTTCCAGTTTATGTATACTTAGCATGGGAGATGTCTTTCTGTGTTTTGCTACAAGATGAGCTGGAACTCATTATCTAAAATACATTATGTAGGATCTCATTTCTACTCAGTTCTCTTTAGAATAAGTTATTTTCTGTCCACAAATATCTTATGTGCACAGTGTCTGTCTTCCTGAAATTACTTTCCTGGAATATTGTAAGTTCTTCCTAACTTAATGTGCTTTTAAGGGTGTCTGGACACAATCCTGAGCCATGTGCTCTAGGATGGCCCTGCTGGAGTTGGGAGGTTGGACCAGATGAACCACTGTGGTCCCTTCCAACCTCACTGATTCTATATTTCAATTTTCAGTTACTTTAAGTCAGCTGAAAAACAGAAAACACAGTACTTGTAAGCAAAGCAGTCTCTTCTATTTCTGGGCTGTATTTGCAAACTGATATTAACCTGATTGAATTGATGGAGTGTCTCACTGACTTATATTAAAATGACTCAACTTGGGTTAGTTGTTGAGACCTTAGTCCAGTTTTTCAGAGCTTATCTGTGGCTGAAAATGTAGCATATTGAGTTTGCTTTCTTTTGTGACCCTGATACTTAATGCTGTTATTACAGGTTTGTTAGAAACACATAAAACTTCATTTTACTGTAAATCTGATGGAGTTAAACCAAATTAAATGCATTACAGGTTTGTTAGAAACACATAAGACTTTATTTTACTGTACATCTGATGGAGTTAAACCAAATTAAATGCCTTACTTACGTTTTGTGCAACATTTCTTTGGCATACTTTAACTGATCATAGTCACTTGTTTCTAACTCCTGTCTAAGAGCTCTCTTCAGGTAATAGATAATAGGTGTCTTCTATTAGATACCTTCAGGTTTCTATTTTGCAAGCTTTACTGAATCCTAAGTAGCTGACACTTTCAAGGGTTTACTTTGCCATTTTATAGAAGCAGTGGGAAGGAATGCATAGATTTGGCATGAAGATACTTGATCCAGCAACTATAACTTATCCATACAGAAGAGTGATTGTCATTGTTTGGTACATGAAATATAGTGCCCCCTTTTCCTCATGGTGCTTTCATTCTGCAATGCCTGTTGGCATCTTACATGTGACTTGGACTCAGTCCTGGCATTGTAGGGCAGATCTGGTGGATGTGGAGGTTTTCCTGCAGTTCTAGCCTTTGTCCTTGCAAGCATACACAGGTGCACACTCACTCTGTCCATCAGAGTATCATATCAGCATCACTACAGGTATGTGCTGGTAATGCAGAATGATGGTGGAATAGAAACAGTAAAGTACTGTAGGCTCAGAATTTTTTGTACAGTCAATATTTAGTTATTGGAAAGTAGCAGGTGATGCATTAGTAACTCTAACCTTTGATTTAATCTGTGGTCCCTGCAGACTCCAAATTGATGTCTGCCATATCAGATGGAAAATTTTTTTTTTGTGTCTTTGAGCATCAGGAATTACTGCTAGGTGAAAAAAAACCCCCAAAACATCAAGCAAAAGTGTTGCAAGGAGATGGCTTACTGGATAGAATTTGTGGTAGAAGAATACAAAGGCCTTTCTACCATGCTACCATGAAGTGACTGAACACTACTTATTAATTTTTCAGGACAGCTGACGTTTGCAGAAATCATGGTTGATGGTAGTGAAGACCTTGGTTAGATTGACACACATCTTGCATAGGTATCTCTCCTTTTTCCTTTTGTTTTTTTCCTCATTTCTTTTTAGTTTCAAAAACTGTACCCAATCCTGTCCAAAAGACAAAGTGTCTTTATAGAAGAATTCTTTTGGACAAAGTAGTTGATAGTTCTGACCATTTTAGAAAGGATTTTTCTAGCTTCACTACAGCTGTTGCAGCTTCATCTTCCTGTCTTCTAGCACTTTTTCAGCTATGAATTAATACAAAACTTATTTCACTTTTCACAGCTAGTTTTTTAATGTGAATTCAGTCAACTGTATAGAACTTGCCTAAAGCTCTTCAAGTCTTGTGGTGGATCTTGAAAAAATATGAGACTAAGCAACGTGTTGAATTTGGACTGTGTGTAGCTTAGTACCTTTTTGAAAGATGCTTGTTGCAGCATTCTGGCAGACAGGTCTGGAAGAACTCAAAATGATTTTTCTCTCATAAACAGAAGTTAACTGTATGTGTGTGACATATAGGTCTAGCCCATTTGTAAAAATCCCTGAGGGAAGGAATATTGGATTTCCCACAGACAATCTGGTCTATTGCTTCCATAATCTTTATCCCAGGACATCTTAATGCCTAGTGTTTATCTTCTCAGCTAAAAATCTACTCCCTATCCCATCACTGCATCTTTAAATAGTTGGAGAAGTGTCTCTCTGTAGATATTCTACAACATTTTGTTGCATATCTTTAAGGGACAAGTGAAGCTATGTCAACATTTTAAATGAAAATGAATACCACTTAATCAGTTCAAATGTAAAACTGTTTCCTTCAGCCTGTAGTTACATTATTAATGAGCTCTTTTCAGCTTTTTGTTGAAAAGATTGCTGTACAGACTAAGCTCTGCAATTAAAGCAGTGTTTCCAGTGTCTTAGATCAATTCAAACTTAACTACAATATCCTAATTCACTGAATATGTAAATTTTAGTGGTCACTCCATTGCAAAAATTGAAAACAGGCTTGTGGGGGGGAAGCCCAAACAACTTGATTCAAGACTTTCCCTGGAAAGTCAGGCCAGATTTTGTAGTGGTTTTGGTGCCACAAGATGTGAATAGTTGCAGATTGAAATCCCTTATCAGTGTCCTTAAAGAATGTGACCAGATGAGTATTCATCAGTTCACAGATTACTGTGTATTGATGTAATAACAGTGTCAGAAATCCACAACATTTTGGCTATTTTGTGACTTAATGACCTAAGGAAGTTTTACTCTATAACTGTAATGAAATTCCCTTTTAGCTTTAGTTAACTCTATTTTCAATGATCACACTTGAATGTGAAGCACAGTAATGTTAGTTCAGTTAAAGGTGTCACAAAGTCTTCTTCATTCATTTTTAAGTTGTTATATTTGTCTGAAAAGGTATGCCAGGTAGCACTTCCCTCTGTTTCCCCTTCTCTCTTCCACACTGGGGAGGCAACAAAAGTCCCACAAGCTTACAAATCAATCCAATTTAGTGGCTTGCTAATGTCCAAGATTGAGTATTTCCTTAAACTATTAGTAAAGCATGCACAGACTAAATGGATTTCAGCCAAGCTTTTCTCTTGGTGCATCCACAATCTTTAATCAAGTTGAAAATTCACCACTTAGAATGGTCAATACTTGAGGCCTGACACTCTTCAGTGATTCCTGCCTGGAATATGATCCTATTGTATTGTAGTTTCTCTGGGTGTTTTCACTGAAAATGTTCTTTTCAAGGCTGTTATTAATAACAGCCTCCATGGACAGTGTGAAACATTAGGAAGCTGTGTATTCATGAGGGAAAGACTGAGGACATGTGGACAGAGCTAGGTGTATTTGCCAAAATACCAATGGTAGCACAAACAGGAGTGCAAAGTTTAGGTTCCTTGCTTGTAGTAGCTCTCTTTTGCTGTGGAAAATATTCTGGGCACAAGGGTTTCGTTTAACCTTGAGGTAAGTAGTTGATCATTGAAAATACTCTGGGCACAAGGGTTTCATTTAACCTTGAGGTAAGTAGTTGATCATTCAGAATTCAATTAGTTTTTGTGTTTGTTTTCTGCAGAACTTCTTTTAAACCTTTTCTGTCTAGGCATGACCTTAACAGTAAAACTTGGTAACATGTAGCTTTTCATATGGTTTACTTGGGTTTTAAACCATATTTCTATGTGCACTGCATAATGTTCTGCAGGTTGGGTAAGTTGGCCTACTTTGGAAGTGTTTTTATTTAGTAAAATCAGATCAACCAGAAGTGGCAGAAAGTCAGGAGTGTGGTTGGTCATCAGCTGGGGATGAGACTGAGAATTGCCAGCAGTGTTGCTGCAGAAGTGAGATGAGATGGGAAGGAAGTGGCTGTGTTGGTCAAGTGGGACCATCCTTGACTTTGGGTGTTTTTTTGTGCTAACTGAATCATGGGGAGCTTCAAAGATCACCATTGGCTTTTATGTTTGCAAACAACTCGAGCAAAAACTTGAGGCAGTCAGTCTGATGTCAGATAAGTCATTATTTGAACAAGAAAAGTTCAACTTGTTGTTTGTTGACTTTGCTTTTAGCAAGTCCTCCTGAGCATGTCTGTGTAAGGAACTGAGTCTGGGCAGCAGATTCAGTATATTCAGGTACACAAATGTAGAGGATGAAGGTTTTATTTTGCATGTGTGGTTGAAGGTCATGTGTTCAGTGTTTTTGGCAGGTAGTTATTGCAATAGTAATCATGTGTTTAAGTATTTTTGGCAGGTAGTTATTGCAATAGTAACTAGCACTACATAAATACAAATGTAATAAACCTCTTTTTTTCCCCCCTTCTTTTTTGTAGGTAATGTACAAACGAATCCTGCAGCAGGCAGGTTTTATACAGTTTGCACAGCTTCAGTTCCTTGAAGCAAAAGAACTCTTCAGGTAATTGTGTGACAAGAAATGTATTCATTTGCCTTCTTTTAAGTAAGGAGTTAGTGTCCTTGCTTTTAAAAACTTAGTAGCTTGAATGTTTTTTATATGCAGACGTGACTTCACTGTGATAAAATGGTTTTGTTTGGGATGTAACAACTTCATAGCTGAAGAGTTAATGCAACTGATCTTTTTGGTATGCTAACATATAGTAGCATTAAGAACTTGAGGGTTGTATGTGTGGGGTGTTTTTTTAACTTTATGCCTTTGAAGGTCAAAGCTTATTATTGAGCCTGTGCTGTGATTTCCAGCATGAACATTGCTTTGTTCTTTTCTTTTTTAATACTTTTAACAAAAAGGTATCATTTAAATGTTAGTTACAATTTAGATATTATAGAAACAATTGCATTTATTTTTTCTGAGGATGCTGATACTGAATTTGTTTGAACACTTGTTCTGATAGGACTCTCCAGGCCTGGTTCTTGAAGTCTGCTCTAACCTTCCCAGTTTAGCAGTTTCAGCAGTAACTGGTTTCTAAATTGACCTTGGTATTCCACTTTCATTCTGAAAATGCTGCTTGTTATCTTTTCTCTACCTGATAATTTCATTTCTGCTAGCCATGCCTCATTCTGTGATGGGGCACTGTCTGTAGTTAGTGCAATCCATGCTGACCACAGAAAATAACTCTCCTTGTTATCTGCTGAAATTTGCTTTAAATCCGTTTAGAGCCTATGGAATAGGATTAAGATTAGACATTTTTCTCTATATTCTAAGCATGTACAGTGTAGGGAGGGGAAATGTTGTCCTTGGATTTATGGAAATGCATTGAGGGCAAAGTTTTGGGGAACGTTGCTACTGATAAGAGACTTGGCCATTTTGCCTCCTGGTCACCAGTGTAGTGGGAGACACTGGGCTTGGATGGGCAGTGTACACTGAGAGAAGATGAGGGAATGACATGAAAGGCCTGAACAGCATTTGGTGGCAATTTCTTATGGCCACAACCACTTTCTGCATCACCTTGTAATTTTCATCATCAGTGAGTAACTTGTACTCTTCCTCCACCCTTGTAATCTTCTGAGTATCTGAGCCCTGTGGGCTGTATCTGAAATAGGAGTACAAGTTATACATAGTTAGGAATCTTTCAAAAACAGTAAAAAGAGGGAAATGTATCCTGCAGGGAGCTCCACCACTTTGTGGAAGGAGCCAGGATCAGTTCTGCAGCCTCCATCCAACTATCAGTCCAAATATCCTGTAATAAATAGGATCGTGGGAGCTCCTCTATAGAAACAAACTTGCTTCATGGGAGAACGTGCTGTCCAGCCACAAATTTTGCAGCTGAGTCAGCATCCCAGGGTGTTCCCTTCCTCTAAAAGCTGCAACTCCAAAGCAGAACAACAGGCTGTGAATTGCTGATGTCTGCTCAGGGAAGAAAGCCAAGCTGAGTTTTCTGTGCTTCTCTTCTGGCCAGCCATATACAAGCTATCCAGAGTATTTTGGTGACTGAAAAAACTTGTTATGGAATCCAAGTTCCTTGATTTTCAGCCCTGGTGAGCACACCCAGTTAGAGTAATGTCTGGGTGTGCCCCAGTACACTCTCAATCACTCTTGTTCATTTTAGACTTAGTGATGCTCAGAGGAAAAATGGGAAAGATTATGGCAAACTATGCAGGTGAGTCAGAAAAAACTTCAGCCTTCATGCCAAAGAGAACCTTGGCACCTGTCTGAGAAAAGATGAATTTAGCAGTGAAACAGTGGCAGCAGTACCTCCAAGAACTTGGTGTGACATAGGCCAGATACGAAATGAGATTGTCTCACTGCTCAGAAAATATCTATCAGTTACAGGATAGCAGAGAAAATAATTATATTGGACTAAAGGTCTTAATTTTCTTGCATCAATTATCCCTCTTAGATAACTTTGTTGAGAAACAGTTACATGTTCTGCTTAAGTTCATAGTTCCTAAATGCTGAAACTTTTAAGAGTTTTGCAAGGAACTTAGCAAAGTTCCTTGTGGTTAAGCTGATCCTTCTAAACACTGAAGAAGGTTTAGAAAAAGGAAGTGGTAGCTTTATTGCAACCCAAATAGTTCAACAAAGGGAGGAGAATTTTCTTCAGCTGGATCCATTAACATTAAACTGACTTTGTTCCTCTCTTTAGCAAATTAAAATGTTAACTCTTTTCACAGTGTTTCTCACCTGGCAAAGCTTTTAGCTATAAGTCTCTCCTACACTGGAAAGGTTAAAAAAATTGCTGGTACTTACACCTGGAGAAAGAAGAAGTAGAGACAGTGTGAGATTTTCATCTTAAATGTGATTCAAGAATATCAGTTTCTATTACAGCCAGTGGGATCCAGGCAAGACAGCTAACACCATAGGCTCCTCTGACATCTCTGCTATCTGTAAACATCAGAGTCTGAATTTAGACCTAAGTTTCCTGAAAACTTGTAGTTTCTGCCTGTTGCATTGTTTGTGTATATGAAGCCCCACAAGAGCTAAAGCAGAATTGGTCAAAGGGAAGTTTCCTCTTAACATTGACAGCTGGACTTGTCTTAAGAGCTTTTTTTCCTACTGTGTGCTAAGTTGCTAGCTGTATTTTGCTGTGCCTGAGATGCTAGAAACTGAAGACTCAGTTGTGTTTTTCAAAAGAGATGAGATCTTTTGTAGCTGCTTCTAAATGGTTTTGTCCTCATGTGGTGGAGGGTGCCAGGAGACATCCACAGATCCCTGGAGCCATGAGCCTTGAGATTAATGTTAACCCTTTGTGCAGGTCAGGTCATTGTTTAGTGTTTGGTATTTTCCTGAAGAAGTTTGTGGATGATATGGTACTTTTAAGGAGACTGCTTGATTGCTGGTGGGGAGAGCAAAACTGTACAATATGAGTTTGATTCAAAGCTGCTTTATCCATCTCCGTGGTCATAGTCTCCATCTCAAGCTTAGGCCATCTCCAAATACTTGACAGCATAGATTGCAAGGGAACCAATGTGTCTACTTGAAACAAGACTCCTTATTTCTGCACAAGTTTTGAGCAGCCTGGGGATGTTATTCAAGTTATGGGTTAGCTTTTGTTCTAAAGCAAAGCAGGGAAGAATCTTGGAAAGGAGAAAAAAGAAATATCTTTTTCCTTCAAATAGGATTAATTTTCTGGTGCAATACATCTCCTATCATATATTTTATCTGGTGGTCCTCAGGATGCAAACTTTCAGAGTAGCTGGATGAGCCAAAACTGCAGTTAGGTTACTGCAGTGAGTTCCCACTCATTGAAAACTCGCATGCATACTCAAACATATGAGCTTTCATACGTGGAAAACTCAAATGTTTGAACCACTCAAAGTGGTTTCAGACATTGTAAAAGTGGTCGTCTCACTGACAACTTGCTACTTCTTGGTTGTTCTTCCTCTTAAAAAAAAGAAGTCCTTTCTACTTGTGAGTTCCATCATAATGGAGATGTGAGAATTTCAGAACCTTACATCAAGTCTGAAGAGAGAGTTGAAAAAGGAATTTCGACAGCAGAAATCTGACAAAGGAGACATGAGCACTTTACTCTGGTTGGAGATGAGCCTTAAGAGAGTTGAAAAAGAAATTTCGACAGCAGAAATCTGACAAAAGAGACATGAACACTTTACTCTGGTTGGAGATGAGCCTTTCTAGTGTGGAGGTGGGTTTTAGGCAGTAGGAGCTCTGTGTAGGAAACAGAAAAACCTGCTGTTCAAACCTCTCCTCATGGAAGGCTTCCCATGTTCAGGTTCTTCTCCACTGTGGTCCTGTCTTGTCAGTGTTGCTGTTCCTTTACAGTCACTAGGTTCTGGAACAGGATATTTGCTGCTTTTAAGGGTTTCTGTTGTCTCCCCAGACTTTCATCCTGCCAGTATAGATTTTTGTAGCCAAAGGACAGTATTAACTTTTAAAAACAACAGTTGTAAATAGGTGTTGTCATGGTGATGCTTCCTACTAGTTGATATTTCCTGGATGGTTTTGGAGCTGTTCACCAAGAAGTGAACAATGGTCCAATCTTCAGTTCCTTTGCAGCAGCAGGGAAGGGATGACTTTGCTCAGGAGGATCTTTCCTACTATATTACCTGCAGAAATCTGCTGCTTTCGCTAGTTCAGCATTATAACTTGTTTCTTTTGGCAATTCTTTCCAGTCAAGGCTGTGAATAAAGTCTTTCTGAGGTAGCTGATCACCAGATAGATAACAACTACTTTTAAAGCAAGAAAATAGTAACTACCCAGAGTTTCTTTTAGAGAACTAAGTTAATTGTCATTATTTTCAGTAGCAGTATCTCTTGCATTTCAGGAATGTTCATCTGTAAAGATGAGTTCTGAGTAACAACTCTGACAGTGAAATAAAATGTTAATCCTTATGTCTTGCTGTTCTTCTAAAGCAAGGTCTGGGAAGAAGGGTCATTTTAGCTGTGAAAATTAGGGAGTTGTTTGCCCTGTGTTGGTTTTCAGAACTTACTGAAGTAGGTGAGAAATCTGATGCATTTCAGGGTTGTGGGGAATGTTTGATCATCCAAGCACATGTTCTGAAAGCTTTAGTTTTGTGCAGGAAGTCGCAGTTTTCTACAGAATTACACTTGCACAGTCCTTGTGGCTTGCCTGAAAGGGTTCACTCACTCAGTGTGAATCATTTTTTGCCTCCATCACAAGGCTGGTTCTTATAATGTAAAAATGAAGTCTAGGACAGTCTTAGACTGTACTAAAAGGTTATTCAGGAGATTTTTGTATATGCCACAGAGCAGCTGTGGATGTCAAAAGCAAAAGGCTGGCCTGAATTCTTAGAGCTTTCAATGTCTAGAGGAGAAAAAGAGAATGATAAACAAATAAAACAGATACAGGCAAAAAAACCCCACATTCCAGATTCATTCTATATATATTTTCTCCAGCATAGAAGACAATAACTTTCAGAAACTGACAGTTGGTGTCCTGACTCTAAGCATATGTGAGCACACTCTTTTTTTTGTGCCTATGTATACTTTTTCTCTCTTTTTGCTTCATCTAGTTTGACACTGTAATTGCAGAAGCGGCCAGCTTGATGTCCGGGAGCTGATCTCTCTCTACCCCTTCCTGTTGCCTACTTCCTCTTCATTTATTCGGTCTCATCCCCCTCTGCATGAGTACGCCGACCTCAACCAGCTGACCCAAGGGGACCAGGAGAAGATGACAAAGTGCAAGAGATTCCTCATGAGTTACCTGAACGAAGTTCGCAGCACTGAGGTGGCAAACGGCTACAAGGAGGATATCGACACAGCTTTACTCAAGCTCTATGCAGAGGCAAATCATGAGAGTCTTCTGGATCTGCTGGTGTCAGAGAACTTTTGTCTTTTAACAGATAGTGCTGCCTGGCTGGAAAAACATAAAAAGTGAGTGGATGTTTTTCACTGTTGCACCTTTGAGGCCAGAGGGAAAATTGTTGTAGACGCTGTTGGTTTCCAGACCAATATGTTTGAATTGAATCCTTATTGTTTCTGTGCTTAGAGAAGACAACTCAGTGTGAGTTAGCATTGTTAGCATTTAAAAATATTGGTGACAAGCTATTCATTGACTGCTATTAAAAGTCTGTGGTAAAGGAAGTGTTGAAGAGGTGTCTGGATCTGATGCTAGAGGATGTGGTTTAGGGGTTCCAGCAGTGACAGGTTAATGGTTGGACTCAATCTTAGATGTCTCCTCCAGCCTTGATGGTTCTATGATTCTAAGTGCCTTCAGTCTTATGCTGGTAAACACAGAGATCTCCATGAAAGTTTGAGTACCCAACACAAAACCAAAGAATTGGTGCAAGTTTGAGAGGGCAAAAAAAAAGTGAATTGCTTGCCCTCGTGGCAATGGGTGAGTGGAATGGCTGCAGTGGTAGTACACAGGCAGAATGAAAAAACACCTTGCAACAAACACTACCTTAGGTAGAAGCTGTTAAACATATAGTGGTCTTAAAATTGTATTTGCTTATTCAGGGAAGGAGCTCTGACTTTGAATTGCATACTTTGTGGTCCTACTGACTTGCCAAAAGGAGGTTCCTCAAGATAACCTGGAAAGAACTTCAAAAGGGAAATGCCCTCTCCTTCCATGGCGGCAGGGAGAGGACTAGAGGGAATGGCCTTGAGCTGAGCCAGGGCAGAGTCAGATTGGATGTGAGGAGAAATGTTTTCCCTGTGGGGATATTGAGGCACTGGGATATTGCCCAGGGAGGTGGTGGAGTCACCATCCCTGGAGGTGTTCAAGAGCTGTCTGGATCTGACACTGGAGGATCTGGTTTAGGAGTTCCAGCAGTGACAGGTTAATGGTTGGACTTGATGATCTTAGAGGTCTCCTCCAACCTTGATGATTCTATGACTGTAAATAAAAGCATAATAAAAATTTATTTAATGACAGCTGTTTAACTACTGGAGGAGTATTTATTGTCTGGAGTTGTGTGCTAAGTCTGTACATAAAATTGAAAGAACCACGTGCAAATCATCTCTAATTTGGCACATGTTTAAGTTGGAACTGGTAACTAGAAACTCTTAGGGACAGGAGAGACAAGAGACACATTTCTAGGGCAGAACTGCTCTCCTTTGATTCAGAAAAACAGCCCTCAGAGACTTGTTCAAGTGTAGACATGGCCATGTATATGTCATTGTAAGCAATTATTTGTTCTGTTCTGTGCTAATCAATCCATAATGAAATCAGTGGGAATGCTCCAGCAATTTGAATGTTATTTTCTCTTTCTATCCAGGTATTTTGCACTTGGTCTCCTGTATCACTACAATGGTCAGGATGCTGCAGCACTTCAGGTTAGACTAAAGCTTTGTGTCATCTGTCAACCATTCCAAAATACCAGTTTAGCTCTGAGATAAAAATCTGAGGTGTTAATTTACCTGTTTGTGTGTGTGTATACCTGTGAGAAAGTTATGCTAAGACTTCCTTTCATTCATTAATGTGCTAGATGTGAAAAGTTTGAAGAGCTTACTGAAGTTGGCAGCTATTTAGGTGCTTGTATGCTATTTTTAAAGCAAAACTGTGCATACCAGAACACATGTTTTGTACTCCTAAAAGATGGGCAGAAGTCCTAAAATAATCAAGCAATCACTTTAAAAATATTTGAGGGACTTGAGGAACATACCCTGTGCTGATTGATCTGTCTGCACACAGCAAAAGAGTTTTGTAAACTCATGGCAGACACTGACAGCAACTGAGAGTTCATTTCCTTACCTGATGATGGAGAGTGGACACATTCTGCAAGATCTGTGGGTTTCTGCTGAGTTAGTAATCCCTTTGGGGACCTTCCATCTGGTGTCACTCAGACTGTGAATGGGCTGTAGACTGCAGACCCAATAATCTTGTTCCTGTCTGCAAATATATATAGTATGTCCTTGCTGAGTGTCTCAGATCATATCCAATACCTTAAGTAGTTTGCCTTATTGTGTGGCCTTTTGGGGACATTAGTCACAGTAACACTATCAGGTGTATTCAAGTATGTTATGTAAATAGTAATTGCCTGAGCAGAAAACCCAATAAAGACAACAAAATCTCTATGTACCTTTGTCATGTGCAAGATGTTTTCTTGATCTTTCAAGAAATAAGATTTGTTGCTGAACTGGTCTGCTAGATGTGGCTCCTTTTAATTCCAATTATAATGCATATTCCTACTGTAGTGTATATGAAAATAATATCACATGGTACTTGGAGTTCTTCAGTCAAAGAGGAGCAAAAAAATCAGATTTTCTTCTAAATTGTTTGTATAATTTGCTTTCAATCTTGCACACACAGAACACATGAGAAGTACACCATGCTAAGAAAAAAGGAATTTTGATGAAAAATCTCCTTGTGATTAGTGTACCTCCTTCAGTCACTCTCAGAATGAGAACCCACACAGTCTGGGGGCTGAGTTGGTTGAATATGGCAGATGCAAGAGAACTGATGGCAAAAGTTTAGTGATTATTGAGGTTCCTTGCAATTGGTGTTCCTGTCAAGTCTTTCTAATTCCACAGGTCTTGTACTAAGTCTTGTAGTAGCTCACATAAATTTTGAGGTGGAAGAGCTAGTCCATGTTTTCAGCACTTTAATCTGTGTGTGTTTTTGTTGCAGTTATGGGTGAAAATAGTTGATGGAGACATTGAGGATTCTACGCGTTCGGATCTCTACGAATACATCGTAGACTTCCTTACATTCTGCTCAGACCAAGACCTAGTGTGGAAATACTCTGAATGGCTGTTACAAAAAAATGAAGAGGTTTGTAATTCATAGAATTTTAACAGAACATCTGTATTTCCCTGCAGTGGTGTTTGGGTTTTCCTTCTTGATAGTTAACTGGACCTTTTGCAGAATGCCAGTTAAATAGGGATCAGCAGCAGAAAACTTCCAGGTTTCTCTGTTCTTTGATGTTCATAAAGGCTCAATGCTTGTCCTGCCCTTGGGACACAACAACCCCAAGGCCATTGAGGCACTGGAGCGAGTCCAGCCAAGGGCAGTGAGGCCAGCAAAGGGCTAGAAAAGATGTGGGATAAGGAAGAGCTGAGGGAATTGGGTTTGTTTAGCCTGGAGATGAGGCTCAGGGGTGACCTCCTGGCTCTCTGCAACTCCCTGCCAGGGCTGGAGAGAGGTGGGGGATGTGTGTCCTGCCATGGCTGCAGGGAGAGGACTAGAGGGAATGGCCTTGAGCTGAGCCAGGGCAGAGTCAGATTGGATGTGAGGAGAAATGTTTTCCCTGTGAGGGTGTTGAGGCACTGGGATATTGCCCAGAGAGGTGGTGGAGTCACCATCCCTGGAGGTGTTGAAGAGGCCTCTGGATCTGGCACTGGAGGATCTGGTTTAGGGTTTAGGGGTTCCAGCAGTGACAGGTTAATGGTTGGACTTGATGATCTCAGAGGTCTTCTCCAGTCTTGATGATTCTATGACTCTTAAGTCCCTCTGTTAACAAGTGATCATTGCCTCTTTTTCTTCTGAAAACAAAGTTTAGGGCATTCTGTACAATGGAAGATGCATCATGTCTCCTGTTTTCTTCATATTTACTAAGATAGTTTTCAAATCTTATAAAAAGGAAATATATCAACAACCAAGTTAACCATTGCTGTGTACACCAGGTCATGGAACAAATAGCTTCCATTCAAGACAAAACTTCATTGCTAGAATTAATTTAATCCACCAAAATTAAAACAAATAGAGAAATTGTGGCATCCATTAGTGTGGTTTGCTGCTAAGTGGGATCTTGATTTTGTATCAGACAGTCTGTGCTGTTAGAACTTGTCACTGCCTGATTTATATTCATTTAAAGCTTAGTGATTATGTGCAAGAGCAGATTTCTAAACCTGTGGTCATTACATTAGTCTCTTGCTCTGTCTGTATCATCACATGTTATAAGGCTTCAAATATTCTGGTCTTTAACTGGAGCTTTCTTGCTGTAAAGGCTGAAGTCTCTTGTTCTGCTGTTAGGCAAATCTATTTTATACTCTCTGTGGCTGGTGGAGGCTTTGCTCAAGCTAAGATTCTTAGTCTGGACAATGTATAGGCTACAAATTGAGGTAGTGTAGATTAGGAGTGTGTGAGATCACAATAAGCACTGAGTAGTGTGATCTTGTGGCATTGAGCCACATATGTGTTGTTTATCTTCCTGAATAATGTGCTAAGTAATCTAACCATGCATTTAATTTTAAATATTTATGTAATAAAATGTTGCTCACTGAATTCCTAAAATGCAGTTGACTCTTCCTAGGTTGGCGTGCAGATTTTCACTAAAAGGCCTTCAGAAGAACAGGAGAAAAACACCATTAATCCTGATGATATCATCAGTTGCCTTAACAAATATCCTAAAGCACGTGTCAAATATCTAGAACATCTAGTACTTGAAAGAAAAATAGAGGTGAGTCCTATGAGAATGCCAGAAATAGGCTTAGGCTTCAGAATGCAGACTATGCATTGTGTGAGACCTCAGAGCAACTTCTTAATATCTGAAGGGGCTACAAGGAGCCAGAGAGGGACTCTGTGTTAGGAACTGCAGTGATAGGATAAGGGGTAATGGGTTCAAACTGAAGGGGGAGAAGTCTAGGTTGGATGTGAGAAAAATGTTTTTCCCTGTTCTGGTGGTGAGACACTGTCCCAGGTTGCCCAGGGAGGCTGTGGCTGCCCCAACCCTGGCAGTGTTCACAGCCAGGTTGGATGAGCCTTGAGCAACCTGCTCTGGTGGGAGGTGTCCCTGCCCAGGGCAGGGGTTGGGACTAGTTCATCTGTAAGGTCCATTCCAACCCCTAAATTCTATGCTTCTATGATCAACAAGTCTGAAAAAAGACAAAGTCTAGAAGAGATAGGTATAATTTGAAGTCTTTCAGATGTATTCAGAGCAGGGTAGGAGTGGTTTTAAGAGTAAAGTAAAAGATGAGGAGTGGAGAGCTGCATTATTTGGAACTTTTCAACTCTGATGGCAGGACAGTTACTTAACTTGCCTCAGAGTTTGGGGGTTTCTTACACCTGGTTGTTGCATACTTTTCTGTTTCACTGGTGAGGCTCAGACCTCCATCTAGTAAGATGGTGAAGTCTCTTCCAACCAGGTTGATTCTATGATTCTATGATCATGGAAAAACAACTGAGAAACTGCTAATCCTGTGGCACTGTGGCAGCAGTGTGCTAAAATTCCTAATTCAGTGTGTTTAGAAGTAGGAATTTTTATTATTCTGTCCTTCTGGAGAGATTTGAGCCATTAATGATTGAATTGAACCAAGCACCCCTCACTACAGAATTCCAAACCACTCTAGATACTGAACCTCCAAAAGGTGCATTCACAAGTCCTGAGTGACAGTATATTCTGCCTCAGGGGGGTTTAAGCACAAGACAAAAGCAGCCAAACATTCCTGTGCTTGGATATGAGATGTTTTAAGCCCAGGAAGTTACTTTAGCATGCAAACAAAGCAAGGAAGTGAACAGAAAGAACCAGGAAAAACTGATGAGCAGTACACTAATTGACATACTTGAAATGCACAAGATGGATCAGTGGTTTCCCTTTGTCACTGCTGCAGATACATCAAGGTGTGTTCCACCATGACTCATGAAGATACTAGTGCCTGATGTCATGGATATTTTCAAACTTTAAGTTAAACACTCAAGCCCTGTAGAGTATTTGTGGCAATTAAATCTACCTGCTAGTAAACACTGGGTTATAAATCAGTTTAGTCTCTAGAAGTGACTAGACTGTGAATGCTTTAGTGAGAATGTTTCAAACAGTCAAGTCATTCATCTTGTTTTGATGAATATTGGGTAGTGGATAACAAAAAAAAAAGCACTGTGCTTTTAGTGTTTCTCTACCTCTGGAGGCTTTGTCAGATTTTATTGCAGAAATAGAAAGGGTTGAAGAACATACCCAAATATGAGGAATCCCATGCTTATAGATATAGTGTATTTTGTGAAGCTGATCTGTCTGTCTGCATGAACAAAAGACCTTGTGATTAATTCAAATTTTAAAAAGTTAAACCACATTTCTGTGCAGTTAGGTACATATTTATCACTTACAAGTGAGGTGAAGGTGTTGTCTTCATAAACTGAGCTAACATTTTTCTTTTAATCTGTAGAAAGAAAAGTACCATACTCACCTAGCTGTCTTGTACTTGGAGGCTGTAACTCAGCTAAAATCTGTGACCACAGATAATTGTGCAGAAACAACTGAGCTGCTGTTCAAACTGCGCAGTTTGCTGCAGAAATCTGATCTTTATAGAATCCGCTTTATTTTGGGTAAGTTGCATCTTGTCTGTTATAAATCTGTAGGTCAGTTCCAGCAGGAAACAAAACTGAAGGTCCTTATAAGGACAGAAATCTAAAAAATCTGAGGTTTCTAGGTATGTTTGATAGGCTGTGCAGAATAGGTTGCCCAGGGAGGTGGTGGAGTCACCATCCCTGGAGGTGTTGAAGAGGCATCTGGATCTGACACTGGAGGATCTGGTTTAGGGGTTCCAGCAGTGACAGGTTAAGGGTTGGACTCAATGACCTTAGGGGTCTCCTCCAACCTTGATGATCCTATAATTTCTAACAGACACAAGTTCGTTTAGAAAAAATATCTGTTAGTGTCATCTGTGACCTCCCAGAGCTCATGAGGTACAGTGGTATGCTTGCCACAGAATACCAGAACTGGCTATAAAAAAAACCTTCATACAATATTCTTAAGAGTAGTCAGTGTCTTTTTAATGGGAAGAATGCAACTTTTAGCCACCTTTTCCAAATGAAAAACTCACAAGTTTATTTTTTAAGCAGTCTCAATTTGTCAGTGACCAGAAGTGAAACTTGGAGGAATTTGATTACCAAGGACTTGTTTGCTGTCCATAACCCTGAAACTCTCACCCTGAAAGCTGAGACTCATCTTAAACAAAAACAGGAGGGAAAAGTGCAACATAGTTCTTGCTGTTGAGCTGATTTTTTTCCTTGGTCCAGGCTTATAATGTTTAATTAATATTTCATCCACTGGAGTGCAAACATATGCTGCAGTTAGGCAAGTCAAGCAGTTAAAGCCTCTCTGATATGGAGGATGATGGCCAAAGATGCAACAGTGAATGAAAGGGAAGTGACTTGTTATTGCACTGAAAGATGTGATTTATTTTTTTTTTAATTCACTAGGAAAAAATCCAGTGGAAATAAAAATAGCTGAGTAGCAACTAAAATGATTTATCAGTGTTTAATATTCCTTTGCCTTTCCCAACAGCAAAATGTTATATGGTAGATAATGTACAGGTATAACAGTCATTGAAACTCTTGCTGGTTGGCATCTTTTAGTTTTCTAACAAATTTTTAAAGGGCAGGAGTTACAAAGTGGATTATTCTCTGGAAATCCATGCACTCCAAAACACAGGATTTCTTACATGACAATGCTTAGGTTACAAGAAAGTGGTATCAATGCAAGTTAGTGTGTTCCTCCTTGATAACCAAAATATTTTGGTCAGAGAAACATTGTATTTCCATACATTTTACCTAATCCTATGCCAAATGTTTATCACTTTTACACTAAGTAGAGGATTTTCCACTTCTTCTTGAAATGCCAGATGAACACTCCACCTGCCTCTTGCTGACACTTAAACTGTCAGACTGGATTGAGGGTTTGTAACATCTTTTGCTTAAAGCAAAGCTCTGTTTGGTGTGTATTGTCTGTTATGGACTTTATTCTGTAACTTTCTATAATATTTGGAGAAGCAGAGGTTAAAAATCTTGTGGCATCATCTTACAGTTTATTATAGGTTTATTATAGGTGTGCAGAAATGTGCAAAACTGCTAGGGTTTGAAAGATGTCAGAGAGACTGGTTTATCACCTGTTGTGTAGTTTTTGTCCTGTGTTTCCTGGTGCTCTTTTGTTAGAAGTGTGTTTCCATACTTCCAGGCACTCCTGTCCTTCCAAGCATCTGTCCTCTCTAGAGTTGCCAGCACCCCTGCAAAAATTGAGTTGAGTTCTGTGGGTTGGTTTGCACTGACTCAGAGAGGGAGCAGTGATTACTCCACTGAGGAAATATTGCCTTGTTTCTCATTTAACAGACAAAATCCAGGGCACAGACCTTCATATGGAAAGTGCAATTTTATATGGGAAGCTAGAAGAACACGAGAAGGCTTTACATATCCTCGTCCACGAGCTGAAGGACTTCCATGCTGCTGAAGAATACTGTGTGTGGAACTCTGAGAACAGAGACACACAGTACAGACAGAGGCTTTTCCACATGCTGCTCTCAGTCTACTTAGCTCCAGGCACTTCAGATTGTGCACTGGTCATGGCTGCTGTGGATCTGCTGAACAGCCACGCTGCTGAATTCGATGCAGGTCTCGTTTTGCAGGTGGTGCCTGACAGTTGGTCAGTGCAGCTCCTCTCCCCGTTCCTGGCCGGAGCAGTGAGGCAAAGCATTCACACAAAAAGAATGACTCAGATTGCACTTGGGTTAGCACAAGCTGAAAACTTAATCTACAAGCATGAGAAGGTAGGTGGCTGGGGCTTATTTAAGTACTGGCACTCGGGGGCTTCACAGTTGAGGCCTTGGATACATAATAGGAGAATTTTGAACAATTAGGACAAAGTTGTCTCACATCCTTGGCAGTTTTACTCACTGCATTTATTAGGGGGTTTTTTTGCCATGACTACTAGATTCAAACTTAATTTGATGCTTTCTCTACATAAGAAAAAAGAGAAGGTGCGGGCCTTGAGATAGGAACAGCCTTGGTGAACTTCTGGGCTGAATGAAAGTGAATCTGGGATTTACAGGTTAACAAAGTTCTTGCAGAAAGTGTAGCTTAGCATTTCTTGCACTAAGGGTAAAACCTGGCAGAATTTGTCAGAAAATTTGTCCAGCACTTGGGATAAATTGAAGTTTGTTAGTAGCTTTTTGCTAATGATAAATTAGGAGGTAAATTGCCTTAATGGTAAAAAGACGTGGAACTGTTGTGGAGCAAGTTCAGAGGAGGCCACAAAGTTGATAACAGAACTGGAGCATCTCCCCTATGGGGACAGGCTGAGGGAGTTGGGGCTGTTCAGCCTGGAGAAAGTTCTGTGGAGACCTCTGAGCAAGTTTTCAGTATCTGAAGGGGCTACAAGGAGCTGGAGAGGGACTCTGTGTTAGGAACTGCAGTGATAGGACAAAGGGCAATGGGGACAAATTGAAAGAGAGGAAATTTAGGGGTAGATATTAGAAGTTTTCCCTGTGAGGGTGGTGAGACACTGGCCCAGGTTGCCCAGGGAGGCTGTGGCTGCCCCAACCCTGGCAGTGTTCAAGGCCAGGTTGGATGAGCCTTGAGCAACCTGATCTAATGAGGTGTCCCTGCCCAGGGCAGGGGGTTGGGACTAGCTGATCTCTTAAGGTTCATTCCAACTCCTATAATTCTATGTTTCTATGAATTCAGTTGTGAAGTTTTCTTCTATTCCTAGCTAGGGTTGTGTTGCTTAAAGCCCCTAGTAGGTTATTAGATTTGTTTAGTTTGAGCAATGGTATATTCAGCAGAATCTATCTGGAATAAAAATCCATCAGTGCTCAGTTTGCTGTGACCTTGTGGAAGAAGCTGTGTTGGGTTTTCAGTTGCATCAAATGTGTGAGTGCTTTTCGTTATTAAACAAACCAAGACAGAAAAAACACTTCTTAACAAACAGCATTGAAAGTGTCTGAGTGTGAACGTGGAAATTGAGTTCAAGCTAAATATTTCAAGTTGTTTTTTTCTTAACACTTGACCATGTTTGTCCATTTGATACAGTTGAAATGCCTCATCATTTCCCTTCCTTTCTTGCTGGATTCACATTCTGATTTTTGTTTTCCCTCTCTCTTTAGGTTAAACAAAAAGGAGCCCCAATTCTTCTTTCAGACAAGAAGGTCTGTCACGTGTGCCAAAATCCTTTCTGCGAACCTGTATTTGTCAGATACCCAAATGGGAACATGGTCCACACACACTGTGCTGCAAACAGACACCTCAACTCCAATGTGACTCATCACTCTTCCAGCCCCAGTGATCAGACTTGAAATATGTTCTGCTCCCACAGGTTCCTGTGACTTATACCCCACTGAAAGTGGGCTGGGGGGGGAAAAAAAAAAAAGACTAAAGTGCAGCTACTTTAAGTATAAACCAAGATGGACAGCTAGTCTTTGGGTTAATGGGAAGACTTCCAGTAAATATGAAATATTGCCACTTATCTTTTTGATTTCTGATGAATGTAGATAGAAAATTCACTACCAGATGGGGAGAGGTGCAAATATTGGCTCTTCTATATGTATAGGACTAAACACTTAGAGAAAATGAGCCTTTTCTTCACAGTGAGGATGAATGTTCTGGAGTCCAGGCAGACACTTCTTTCAAGAACTGTCGCTTTGCACGGAGTGTGGTGGTGGTAAATTTGTGGAGGTTGGGATGGCATCTCTTGGAGTTGGAATTCTTGGAACATGATGGGACAAGACTGGCATCATGCAGCTTACTCTCAAGGCAAAGGTGGGCATCAGCTATAACATTTGCTGCAGCATGTCTTCTTTTGGGCTGGATTCTCTTTCCCAGGATCACATTATGAACTTGATTTTCCCCTTTTTTTTTTTGCTCTACAAAATGTTGGCTTTTGGATGCACTTTTTAGTACCTCCCTCCCCTCCACCTGCTATCTGAAATTCTCAATGTAAGCACTGATCTGTTAGGTTTCTACTCCTGCAGTTACTGTAATAAACTGAGTGGGAACCAATAGCCTCAGTCACACAGGTGTGCTTGGAAAGAAAGAGATTGTCTGGTCAGACTGTAGTCACTTTTATATGGGGGAAGAGACCTTCACTTTAATATTGATCTATTTATTAATATGCAAATATGCTGTACATACAGTTGAATAAATTGATCTGATCGTTCTAGAGTTTCTTTGGAGGATAAAGATGTAGCTGATACATAAGTGTACAGATTATGTGCTCAGTGTCTGCTAGAACATAACTTAGGCAGGTTGGAACTCCACAAGAATAGGTTTTAGTACTTGTGGCTGACTCTGTGCAATCAAAACCATGGAAAGAAGGTGTAGTTGGTAAGAAGTCTACAAAAGTGCACTACAGGGGTACTGGATTTGTTACATTCTACAAAACATTTTGTAAACTAAGGTTTTTCAAACCACAGCTCCTCCCCTTGCTTTAATTGCCCAGATAACTATTCCCATTGCTATTTCACCATGGAAAGCAATTGCTTTAAAAGAAGTTTCCCCCAAGAGAGGTTAAAAAATGACAGCTTTAAATAAAAGTGAAGTATTTCAGAGTTTGAAAGCATTTCTTTCAATTCTGTAGAGCTCTAATTAATACTGATCAGCATGCAGATGAGTTAGGATGGCTCTCACTGTTTTAGCATTCCTCATGAAACTGAAGTATGTGCATGGTGCTTTCTAGATGTGATCTCCTGGGACAGAAACAGTGGCTTATGAAACAGCCTTCTAAGCATAGTGCTTAGAAGAACCAGACCAGGGCAAAAAGTTATCCATCTCTTTATCACTGAGTCATAGAATGGTTTGGGGTGAAAGGGACCAACCCCCAGCCAACACCTCCCACTAGAACAGGTTGCTCAAAGCCCCATCCAACCTGGCTTTGAGCACTGCCAGGGCTGGGAGAGCCATGACCTCTCTGAGCAACCTGTCCCAGTGCCTCACCACCCTCAGAGTAAAGAGGCTTTTCCCAATATCTGATCTAAACTTCTCCTGCTTCAACTTAGGGCCATTCCCCCTTGTTCTATCAGTACATGCTCCTGTACAAAGTCCCTCTCCAGCTCCATTGTGGCCTCCTTCAGGTCCTGGAAGGCTGCTAGAAGGTCTTCCCAGAGCCTTCTCCTCTCCAGGCTGCACAGCCCTGACTCTCTCAGCCTGTTTTCATAGGAGAGATGTTCCAGCCCTCTGATCAGCGTAGTGACTCTCCTCTGGACCTGTTCCTACAGGTCAATATCTTTCTTGTGTTGTGGGCCCAGAGCTGGACACAGGACTGGCAGGTGGGGAGTACTTTGCTTTGAAGCAAAAGACCTTTGAATCTTTCTCTTTCCTGAGTTTGGAATTAGGAAAGTATAGCTGTTGTGTTGGTTTTTATTTATTTAAAAAAACCCAAGGAAGGAATGTTGTGCTTTGTACTAAGACATGTAAGCCACAATGACTGAGACTTTGGAAAAAGACAAATGTGTTTCTGGCTCAGTTCTGGCACGAGTGATTCTGCTGTGGCACTGGGATGAGCAGAGTCTCTGTATCTTGTGTTCATGGGTTTTGAACATTGTGTATACAACTGCCAGTGATGCCATAGACAAATTAGTAGTCCTCTGTCCTCAAAGTACTTGCTGGTAGGGTGGAAGTGATTTTTACAGAGCAAATAAGCCTTTTGTGGACAGTAGCATGTGTTTCATGAGGAGTATTTTCTTTTGCTGCATCCTCAGTGTGCTCTTTGTCCTGTCTGATAAGAAGGTGCTAAAACAAAGATCCCTCTCCATGATTTCTAGCCACTAGGTAGTGATGAACTAAGTCTTTTCAACTCCTTTTGCAATGGAATAAAGGTCCTATCACTCCAGAAAGTTCTTCATTGTTGTTGCATGAAAAGGTTTGTCTGTAAAAGATTAAATAATCCTTTTTTAATATTCATTTATTTTTTAGCAGATGTGCACTTGGGCTAAAATGCAGCAGAAACAATTATTGAACACACAGAACAAGCAGAGAAATCAGAATAATGCAAGGTCATATTTGCAATCAGATGGTTGAAAGTGTGATTAATATTTAAGTTGAAGGCATCTAGTTCTTTTAGCCTCCCATAAATGTGGGCTGGAAAAATACTGACATTGATTCACACATTGCTACTTGTTTCTTTGTTGAATTTTATACTAGGACTCATGTGGATGAAGTAATATGGAAGTCCTGTGGTAACAGAAGGAAAAAGGAAAAAAACTAACAAACCAGTGTGAGGCTGAGGTAGAGCTCAGGTAGGGCTGAGGTGACAGGTGGACAAAGCTTGTTCAGTAGAGTGTGAGTAATTGGGGTAAGACTTGACCAGAGATGTCAGCTGAGGTCAGAGTGATGTGTGGGGTTCTCTACTTTGTCACCAGGAAACTTAGGAAAGGTCTCCATTCAAATTTCCTTAGGTAGGACAACTACAGCACCCCTTGGGTAAGAGAACTCACGTTGGGGAACCTGAGTTCATTCCTCCTTTTATTTTGGCACTGTCAGTTTGATTGTTCTTGGTTTAAATACCTCAAGTCCTGGGACATCATTGCTAACTGTGCTAAGTTCTCCTGATATGGCTGCAGCAGCACTGAGGGAGTGAATGGTAATCTGGTTATTAATTGATGACTGATTAATTGATAGAATTGCAGAACCATCAAGGCTGGAGGAGACCTCTAAGATCATCCAGTCCAACCATTAACCTGTCACTGCTGGAACCCCTAAACCAGATCCTCCAGTGTCAGATCCAGATGCCTCTTCAACACCTTCAGGGATGGTGACTCCACCACCTCCCTGGGCAATATCCCAGTGCCTCAACCCCCTCACAGGGAAAACATTTCTCCTCACATCCAATCTGACTCTGCCCGGGCTCAGCTCAAGGCCATTCCCTCTAGTCCTCTCCCTGCAGCCATGGCAGGACACACATCCCCCACCTCTCTCCAACCCTGGCAGGGAGTTGCAGAGAGCCAGGAGGCCATCCCTGAGCCTCTTCTCCAGGCTGAACAAACCCAATTCCCTCAGCCCTTCCTCATCCCACAGGTTTTCCACCCCTTTCATATGTGAAGGATGAAAGAGGAATATTTCTTTGACCCTCCTTCTAGTTTGGAAATTAAATGCTTTCTGGGAGTTTAAGCTTGATGTGATCTTTTTCTCTCCTGTTAAGGAATGTGGTGTCTCAGACCTACCCTGGGAGAGAGGAGATCCTGTCAGACTATGTCTTCTTAATTTAGCTGTTGATAATCATTTGTTTGTAATCCATCTCTCTCTCTTTTTCCAGTGAGTCTCCTTTAACTTTGTATGTGTGAAAACCAAAACAGAAATGCAGATTTATTCTTTTTTTTTATTGTGACAGTGTGTCTGTGATTGAGGACACAGTGAGAGACTAATCTCATCTTTACAGATGCCTCTGCAGACACTGAGGCACATTTGCTTAACGTGTAACTTCTACTTAGAGAAATATTGCAGCTCTTAATTGGAGGTTTTTTTAACCAGCCACCACTACAGTTGATGATACATACAAAAAGCACTTATTAAACTCTTCTACTCTTTCATATCTCCACGCTTCCTCACATAAACATTACCTATGATATGTATATGTCATCATATGCAGTTTTTCCCTCTCTTAAGTATAAAGGAGGGGAAATCCTAATGAGAGAAAACTGCTCAGATTCTGACACTCTGCTCAAAATCAGCTTCACAGCTGGACATTCAGGAGAAAGAATTCAGTTGCATCTTCATTTCTTGTATCTAAATGGTTAAGTTATCACCCTGAAAGCAGTTTTCTTGTGGTACTGTCTGGACAAAGGAAGGGATTGGGATGTGTTACACAGAGCACACCACAGGTAGCTATGAGCTGATTTCTTCAGGCAGCCCATGCTGTGGTGGCTCAGGTGGCACAGGAGTCCAGGTGACACCACCTTCTCTCTTTGCTCTCCCTGCTCCCAATCTCCAGAAACTTTCCAACCTTTGCTGCCTGATTAATGTCACTCTTCTAGCCCTTAACCGACATGAGTATAAGACTTGAGAGGTCTGGGGGGTTCCTGAGCACCTCTGTCTTCAGCAGTGTCACTTTACTACATCAACCCCATGACACCTGACTCATGTGAGCTGTGGGAAGGTGGTGGGAGGGATGGAGTACACTTGTATTTGTTTTCTGAAACCTTTGTTACACGTTTAAACACACACACATCATCCTGAGTCCATCCTGACTCTGCTGAATCCTTAAAACATCACTGTCCTTTGCAGGACTCATGTCCAGAATGACATTAAACACCATTTTGTTTTAGACAGTTGCATCAAGAAGTAACTTTTTATTGGATTACTCTTTGCTGTTTGCTGCAGTCTCTCTTCAGCATGGCTCTAAGTGGTTTATTAACATCCTGCTGTTCATGACAGGCAGCAACGAACACATTTTCATTGTTAGCTCCTTCCTCCTGCCTCTGTTTACTAATTAATTTTTCCTCTTGCTGTACAACACTTTGGGGCTTAGGCCTTGTGAACACTGGTAATTAAATGTGCTGCTAGTTTTTAAGGGAAGAAGAAGAAAGGAAGTTAATGACATTCTGATTGATTACAAAACTGAAGTTCCCCTGCAGTAAATTTGCTCAGATGGAAATCTGTACTGTTAATCCTTTTGGACTTGATGGTTATGTTGGTGAACATATACAGCAGTATGTGAGATGTACAAATGTATAAATATGTTGATTTTTAATTAAAAAAAATCTTTTTCATTATATTTGTCATGGATTCATGGATATTTAAACCACAGAATGTGGATGGAGAAGTGAAGGGGAAGGATTCTGTACTGGTGAATAGAGGGTGACTGACACTGACAGAGAGGGTCAGATGAAGAAGCTGAATTAAGCAAGTGCAGGATGTTCATGGAAATAAAGAGGTGTTCTTAAAACCTAGTGAATTCCACTTTGTTTTTACCTCTTCTTTGGCTGAATCTGGGCCATGGCAATCCCAGGCA